>NC_045668.1:583122-746205 GCF_009829145.1 Chiroxiphia lanceolata
GTTGGGGGTCACTGGGGGTTCATGGGGGGTCAACAGGTCGGAAGGTCACTGGGAGGGTCATGGAGGGTCCCGGGGGTTGGGGTTCAATGGGAGGGTCATGGGGGGGTCCCGGGGTTGGGGGTCACTGGGGGGGTAACTGGGGGTCTTGGGGGGGGCCAGGGGTGACTGTGTTCCCCTCCCACCCCAGAGTGCTTGGGGTGGGGGGCGGGGCCGGTGGCCGCGCTCATCATCACCGACATCGCCCTGAGCCTGGCGCTGGCTGGGGCCGCCTTCTGGGCCGGGGGGAGGGGCGAGGTGAGGGGGAGGGTCCGAATTGGGAGGGGGTGGAGCCAAAGTGGGTGGGGGAGGGCCAGAGGTGAGGGGGAGGGGTTTTATGGGTAAAGGTGGATGGGCGGGGAGAGGGGTTTTATGAGCAGGAAAGATGGGTAACGTGAGGGGGAGGGGCATATGGGTTGGGAAGGGGCAGAGTAAGGAAGTGGGTGGGGGCAAGAGCGAGAGGGCGTGGCAAGGGCACTGCCTGGTGCGATGGGCGTGTCCCGATGCGAGGGGGCGGCGTCCGAGAGAAGGATGGTGGGTGGGGCTTTTGTCCGGGGGGGGCGTGTCCCGGAGCAGCGGGCGGGGTCCGCGCCAGGCGCGTCCCGCTCTGACCCCGCCCCCCCCTTCCCTCAGCCCGCCCAAGGCCCCCGCCCCCCTGAGCAGGACTTCCGCTACCAGGAGCTGCAGGGCGCTCGCGCGGACCTTTACAGCGAGCTCAAGCGCTGAGCCACGCCCCCTCCCCGCCCACCCCGCCAATAAATCGCTCCGTTTGGCCGTTTTGCTCCGATTTGGCCCTCCAAAAAATATGTCTTCTTTTTTTTCCCACTTCCGGGTTCGAGTCGTCGGCGGGGGGAAGGCCGTGATGGCGGCAGCGGCTTCTCCCGTGGCCGCTCCGGGCGGCGCCGCCCCGGGAGGTCTCGCAGGGCCCTCGGCCGGCCCGGCCGCGCCCGCGGGGCCCGGCGCCGGTGCCGCGGGGGCGGCGGAAGCCGCTCCCGGCGCGGGCCGAGGCGGAGCGGCGGCGAAGAGCGACGAGGAGCGGCTGAAGGAGATGGAGGCCGAGATGGCGCTGTGAGGATCGGGGGGGATGAAGGGGCGGGGCTTTGTGGCCATGGCAACGCGGGCGGGGCCGGGCGGGCTGCGGGGAAAGGAGGCGTGCCATGGCAACGCAGGCGGAGCTTTGGGGTGGCCATGGCAACGGGGGCGGGGCTTGGGTGGGTCTTGGTGGTGGTAGGCGGGGGAAGGCCTGAGGGTGGCCATGGCAACGGGGGCGGGGCTTGGAGGTGGTGGGTGGAACCTGAAGGTGGCCATGGCAACGGGGGCGGGATCGCTCTGGTGGGTGGGGCTTAGAGGCAGGAGGGGCTTTGGGGTGTTAATGATTGTGGGAGGGGCTTGGAGGTTAATGGCGATAGTGGGTGGGGCTTGGGGCAGTGGGCGGGGTTGGGTTCCTATGGCAACATGGGCAGGGTCTAAGGGGTTGGGGTGGGCGGGGCTTGGTTTTCTCGTGGCCATGTGGGCGGGGCCAGGGGCTTGGTGATGGGGGTGTTATTGGGAGGGCCCTGGGTGTTACTGGGAGTACTGGGAGGGTGCTGGGGAGTCACTGAGGTGTTACTGGGAGCACTGGGAGGGTGCTGGAGGGTCACTGGGGTGTCACTGGGAGCACTGGGAGGGTCACTGGTGTCACTGGGGTGGTGTCACTGGTGCTCCTCCCCCCCCAGGTTCAAGCACGAGGTTTTGGGGGCTCCAGGCCCCGCCCCCGGGGACCTGCTGGCCCCGCCCCCCATCCTGCGGCCAATCATTGCCACCAATACCTACCAACAGGTGACCTTTGACCCCTGAAAATGACCCCTGACCCCCCCAATGTCCCCCCAATGTCCCCAATATCCCCCAATATCCCCCCACTGTCCCCAGTGTCCCCCCAATGTCCCCCACTGTCCCCAATGTCCCTCCAATGTCCCCCAATGTCCCCCAATGTCCCCAATGTCCCCCAACATCTCCCCAACGTCCCCAATGTCCCCAATGTCCCCCCAATGTCCCCAATGTCCCCAACAACCCCAATGTCCCCCCAGTGTCCCCCAGTGTCCCCAGTATCCCCCCAATGTCCCCCCTTTTGGATATGTTTGGCATCATCCATACACAGGTACAACCCACTACTGTCCCTCCTCACGTCCCTCGCAGTTGAGCAGCGACATCCTTGGAGGAGCCTCAGGATTGCTCCCTGCAGTGATCCCTGCTCCAACCTTGGAATATAGAGCAAAAAAAACCAGGGAATGCTCCGTGCCTGCAGCTCTCCCGCTCTGGGCTGTGTCACCTCCACACAGCTTCTCCTGGGAAGTTCTCTGCAGCCCAGCACAGGAGGATTCAGCTCTGCTCGCGGCTCTCTGCTCATGGAGTCGTCGAGAAGCAGCTGCAACAATTCCCTGAGTCCCATTCCCGCCTTTCGGGATGTTTCCTTGCAGCTCCCTTTGTTCTGTGACATGTTCCAGAGCGAGGCTAGAGGGATTTGTCTCAGTTGGAAGAAACTGCAATGTTTCTTAAAGAGGAGGAGTTATGAGACAGACCAAACTCTCTCTCTCTCAGCAATTGTAAATTCAAAACTTAAGGGGGCTTTAATCGAGGAAGTGTGGAAGAAAAGAAGAAATAACAACCCTTTCTTATTCATGGCTGGGCTTCACCAGCGAAGATTTGGGAAGGGCTCTACCCTCGTTTGTTACAAGCGCGTTGGTGGCTAAAGAGGCCAATGCGAGACAGACAAGATGGGTTGCAAAAGGCACAGCAGAAAGACTCCTTAGGTGGTACATTCTGCAAGGCACGATTCTTTCTGCGTTGTCTTTTCTCCTCAAGGGTGATCATGCTGCGCTCTCAAAGGAAGCAGAAGCGTTATAGATGGGGTGTCTTTCCAGACCTCCTGGTTGGAGGCCAGAGTGGACCAGTTATGATGATCAATATGGCCAAGGCTGAGATGTTGTTTCAGGCAGTCCTTGTGTCTCCTCTTCGGGGCTCCTCTCTTGCAGCAACCAGTGGCAAGTTCACCATAAAGCAGGATCTTAGGGAGGCGGTGGTTGGTTCTTCATCCTGGAGCTGTGTTCTCAGCAACATGGCCTCAATACTTGTGCCTGCTGCCTGTTCTAGAACAGACGTATTGGTCACATCATCTGACCAGTGGCTGTTTAGGATTGTGCGGAGACAGCGTTGATGGAAGCGTTCGAGGAGACGCAGCTGGTGGCGGTAGATGACCCACGATTCAGATCCGTAGAAGAGAGTAGACAGCACTAGGGCTCTGTAAACACTGATCTTGGTGCTTTTCTTCAGGTGTTTATTTCCCCAAACTCTTTGATGGAGCCTTCCGAAAGCTCTCTGTGCCTTTGCTACCCTGTTGTCTATCTCTCTGTCAATCTCACCGCCCGAGGAGATGAGGCCACCCAGGTAATTAAGCTGTTGGACTGATTTGAGCTCTGATTGGCCAATGGTGATGTGGGGATGATGGAAGCCTTCCTGAGGTACTGGTTGATAGAGAACTTGTGTCTTCTTCAAGCTGACGTCCAGCCCAAAGAGCTCAGCAGCCTCAGCACAGCAGGATGTTAAACACTGCAGAGCTGCTTCTGTGTGAGCGACGAGGGCGGCATCGTCAGTGTAAAGCAGCTCCTGGACAAGATGGTTTAAGGTCTTGGTGTGGGCCTTCAGTCGCCTTAGCTTGAAAAGGCTTCCATGGGTACGATATGGGATGTAGATCCCACCTTCTTCATCGAGGTCTGCCGTGGCCCTTTGGAGCATCCTGCTGGAAAAGATTGTGAATAGGGTTGGTGCGAGAACGCTGCCTTGTTTCACACCACTGGATATTAGAAAGGGCTCAGAGAGTGCATTGCCATATCTGACTTGGCCGTGCTGACCCTCATGGAGTGAGATGATCATTTTAAGGGACTTGGGGGGACAATTTAAATGTTCCAAAATCTGCCACAGACCTTTTCTGCTCACAGGATCGAAAGCCTTGGTGAGATCAACAAAGGTTCCAGAGAGACCTTTGTTCTGTTCCCTGCACTTCTCTTGCAGTTGTCTGAGAACAAACCCCATGTCTGTGGTCCCCCTGTTGGCTCTGAAACCACATTGGACAGGCCTCTTTGGACACCTGGCCTCAAATTCTACAGCAGGTTTTATGCTACGGATGGCAAGCACTGAACTGATATTTGCTGAAAAAGGACTGAATATTCTTTTCCGAAGGACAGATTCTCTTTTGTCACTCATCTTCTTGCTTATTCCAAGAAAGACTGCACCAGCTAAGCTACCAAGACAAGCCATGAATCACAGAATCCTAGCAAAAATCAAGAACTAACAGCAAAGAACAGGGATGGTACGGTTTAGTGCTGAATGCCATGGGTGTAAACGGCAGGTCTGAGATAAAGAAGGTTTTTTTCAGTTTAGCCCCCTCACCCCCTGTCCTGTTGTGACAGGCCCTACTGAACCCTTTGCCCACATGTTTCTAAAAAGCTGCCTTGAAGTCCTGGAGGGACCTAAGGAGGTCTCCCCACAGCCTTTTCTTCTGCAGGCCGAAGAGCCCCCACTCTCTCAGCCTGTCTCCATCTGAGAGGTGCTGCAGCCCTCTGATCCCCTTGGTGGCCTCCTCTGGAAGTGCCCCAAGAGGTCCGTGTCTTTGCTGTGCTGAGGAGCCCATGGAGCTGCAGGAGATGCCAGGGCTGGCAGGGGAATCCCCCCAAGCCATTGCCATCGCGGGTGGGTGTGTTGCAGACAGCCAGAGGAGCCCAGAGCTGGAGGCAGCACTGCAGGTGGGGTCTCAGCTGAGCGGAGCAGAGGGGCAGAACCCCCCTCCCCTGCTGCCCACGCTGTGGGATGAGCCCAGGACACGGGGGATTGTGGGCTGTGAGCTCCCACTGCTGGCTCACATCCTGCTTTTCATCCCCCACTATCCCCATGGCCTTGGATGCAGGGCTGCTCTCCATCCCTTCAGCCCCGAGCCTGTCCCTTGATCTCTGGGGGCATTTGACACCCGCTGGCCCCTTTGATCCCCTTTCCATCCCTCCCAGAGCACAGGGGAGGTCCAGGTGCTCCAGGGGCTGCCCCGTGTGCCCCTTGCCTGTCCCAGCCCCCAGGAGGGACATTCCATGATGCCCCAACCTGCACTGCTCAGGATGCACATGGAGGGGGTGAAGGGGATCTCGTGTGCAGAGACCCCCAGGAGCCCCCTGAGCCTCTCTGCTCATGGTGGGGGTGCAGCCAGAGAGGCACTGGGTGTGCAGGGGTTGGAGAAGGAGGGGACAGGGACATGGGAATGCAGGCACAGAGATGGGAACACACCCACGGAGATGGGAACACACCCACGGAGATGGGAACACACCCACGGAGATGGGAACACACCCATGGAGATGGGAACACACATGGAGATGGGAACACACACATGGAGATAGGAACACACCCATGGAGATGGGAACATATGGAGATGGGAACACACACGTGGAGATGGGAACACACCCGTGGAGATGGGAACACACCCATGGAGTTGGGAACACACACATGGAGATGGGAACATGCACACACAAGATCAAGCAGAGTAGCTTTGCTGAAGGGATTTATTGATCATTCAGGGGAAATGGCCCTGGGCTCTGAGGGAAATCAGGGGGTTCTTCCAGGGATGATCATCTCCTCATGCCGCTGGAGGGGGACAGGGCACGGGTGTCACCACCAGTCCTGAAAGACAGAGCCCAAATCGTCACCCCCAAAGTCCACTGCAACATGAGAGGGGCCTTGTCTTGACCCCTCTCCCTGCAGGCACTGCTCACCTCAGACAGCCACGGATGCAGCTGTCAGTGTAGTCGTGACGGACGATAAAGATACAAGGAGTCAGTTGTGTGCAGAAAAGATCTCTCCTTCCTCTTTATTTTCTCATCTGCTTTTTTATACCCCTTGCTAGCAGCAAGCAGTATCCTTATTTTAGGTAAGCAAGCAACAGCCATTTCATTGGCTGGGTTCTATGGGCGATACATTTGGCAAAGCTCAAGGACCCTCCCAAGCCTCCAAAAATTAAAGGGGACCCTCCGGATCACCCCAAAAATTAAGGGGACTCTCCCGAGCTCCCAAAAATTAAAGGGACCCTCCCCAAAATTAAGGGGATCTTCCCCCCCCCCCTCCAAACTCACCCTTCCCGGTTTTTGGGGCTCCCGCGGCTCTTCCCGGGTTATTATGGGATCCTGGGCCACACCCCCTCTCTGTGGCCACGCCCTCTCCCCCAGGTGCGTGTGGCCAGGGGGAGATCCCAGATAAGATCTTTGGGAAGGAGGGGAAGGGGGAGATTTATTGGGATTTAATGGGATTTATTGGGATTTACTGGGATTTACTTGGATTTAATGGGATTTATTGGAATTTATTGGGATTTACTGAGATTTATTGGGATTTACTGGGATTTATTGGGGTTTAATGGGATTTATTGGGATTTCCTGGGATTTATTGGGGTTTAATGGGATTTCCTGGGATTTATTGGGATTTATTGGGATTTTTCCCCATTTTTCCCATTTTCCCTGATTTTCCCCCCTTTTTTTCCTCCCTCTTTTCCCATTTTCTCCCTAATTTCCCCCATTTTTCCCATTTCCTCCCATTTTCCCTCCCCATTTTTCTCAATTTCCCCTGATTTTCCCTAATTTTCTCCCCATTTTCCCTCCCATTTTTCACAGATTGACCCTCCTATTTTTCCCTCCCATTTTTCCCCTTTCCCCCCATTTCCCTTTCTCATTTTTCCCACTTTGTCCCTGATTTTCCCCCATTCCCCCATTTTCCCTCTCCCATTTCCCCCATTTTTCCTCCATTTTCCCTGATCTTCCCCCACTTTTCCCTCTCCATTTTCCCATCTCTCCAATTTCCTTCTCTCATTTTTCCATTTTCCCCATTTTCTCTCTCCATTTTCCCTCTCCCATTTTCCCAACTTTTCCCTCCCTATTTTACCATTTTCTCTCTGATTTTCCCCTCCCTGTTTTTCCCATTTCCCCCATTTTTCCTGATTTTCCCCCACATTTTCCCTCCCAATTTTTCCCATTTCCCCTCTCCCATTTTCCCCTGATTTTCCCCCCATTTTGCCCTCCGTATTTTTCCCATTTCCCCCCATTTTTCCCCTGATTTTCCCCCATTTTCCCTCCCATTTTTCCCATTTTCTCCCCATTTTCCCCATCCCCGATTTTCCCTGATTTCCCCCCATTTTTCCCATTTCCTCCTCATTTTCCCAGATTTCCCCCCATTTTCTCCCCGTTTTTCCATCTTCTCCCATTTTCTCCCTGATTTCCCCCACCCATTTCCCATTTTCTCCCCATTTTTCCCTGATTTCCCCCCATTTTTCCCCTTTTCCCCACTCCTCTTTCCCCCCTCCCCTCCCCCATTCCCGGTCCCGCTCAGTGCCCGTGATAATTTGGGATCATTTGGGATCATTTGGGATAACTGAGGAGCTTTTGTTCCCAAAACAATGGACCGGGGGGGAGGGGGGGGGCCAAAAATGGAGGGGGGGCACCCAGAGACCCCAAAAATGGGGGGGGGACCCCAAAAATTGGGGTCTCGGGGGGGATTTTAGGGGTTATTGAGGGAATTTTGGGGTCCCTGGAGGGAATTTTGGGGGTCATTGAGGGGATTTTGGGGTCCCTGGGAGGGATTTTGGGGTCTTTGGGGGGAATTTTGGGGTCCTTGGGGGGAATGTTGGGGGTCCCTGGAGGGGATTTTGGGGTCCCTGGGGGGGAATTTTGGGGTCCTTGGGGGGCACCTGGGGAGGGGACCGCCAAAAATTGGGAGGGGGGGCACCGAAAGAACCCCAAAAATGGGAGGAGGGGACAAATGGGGGGAGGGGCACAAAAGGACCCCAAAAATTGGGGGGGGTCACCCAAAGACCCCCAAAAATTGGAGGGGCACCCTCCAAAAATAGGGGGGAGGACCCCCAAAAATGGGGATGGGGGGCACCCAAGGACCCCCAAAAATTGAAGGGGGGGCACCCAAAACCCTCCCTCCCCCAAATACTTTCTCTCCCTCCCCCCACCCCAAAATTCCAGGAATTTGGGGCCCCTCCCCCTTCCCCCTCCCCAAATTCTGGCTCCGGTTCCACTCCCCACCCCTGTTAATAGCTGAGCAAAGGAAGGGGCGGGTCTGGGGCACTGTGGCCCCAAAAATAGGGGCCCCCCCGCCCCCAAAACACCCCCTGGGATCCCTCAGACCCCCCCCAAAATTTGGGACCCCCCCAGATTTTTCGGATCCCCCCAAATCTGCCCCCCATGACTGAGACGCACCTGAGACCCCCCCCAAAAAACTCACTGGGACCCCCCCCAGCACCCACAGGTGACCCCCCCCGGACACCCCCAAATACCTGAGACCCCATGGGAGGATTTGGGGTCCCTGGGGGAGAATTCGGGGGTCTTGGGGGGGTTTGAGAGTTAGTGGGAGCACTGGGGGGAACTGGGAGGGACTGGGGACACTTGGGGTCTCTCCTCAAGCCCCGCCCCTGACCACACCCCATCATGCCACACCCCATCAGGCCAAACCCCTCATCTGCAACACCTTTATTGACAATCAAAACCCTCTCCCCTCTCATGGGTGGGGCTCCACTGGCTCCTCCCCTACTTCCGGTATGGGCGTGGTCAAGGCCAGCACCGCCCCCCTCCAGCGCTCCAGCCAATGGGAGAACGGGATGCGGTCGGGGGGCGTGGCCTGGATGTGCTGGGCAGGGAGGTCCCACCTGGAGGGCGGGGCTTAGTCAGGAAAGGGCATGGCTTAACCAGGAGGGGGTGTGGCCAAGCCAGAAAAAGCCATGTCCCCTCTAAACAAGTCACACCTCCCAATCAAGCCACAGCCCTCCAAAATTAAACCACGCCCCAAAAGCCACACCCTGCAAGTTGAAGCCACGCCCCTCCCAATCAAGTCATACCAACTTTGATGAAGCCACCCCCACTGAGACCACACCCCTCCCAATCTAGCCACACCCACCCCAAGTTAAACCATGCCCCCAAATAAGGCCACACTCCCTCAGAAATAAGCCCCACCCCTCATTAATTAACCCACACCCAGTCTAATTTAACCATGCCCTCTCCCCACCAAACCGCACCCCCTCCTAATTAAACCACCCCAATTAAGCTGCCCCTTAATTAGGCCACACCCCTTCCCATTAAGACACATCCCCAAGGTAAAGCCACACCCTCTAATTAAGCCACACCCCACTAATTAAAGCCACACCCCTCCAACAGATCCACACTTGTCATAGCCAAGCCACGCCCCCTCCCAGCGAGGCCCCACCCACGGGGGGGCATGTCCCGGCTCACCATTGGCTGACAGTGTCCAGGAGGCGGGGCCAGCCCTCGAGACACTCCTGGCACTTGTCGCTGACCAATCGCAGCCTCTGCAGCAGCTCAGGGTTGGGGCCTGGGGTGGGGCGGGGCCCGACGGGACACACCTCCTTTGGAGGAGGTGGCCCCGCCCCCTTTTTGGGAAGCCCCGCCCTCCGGAGATCGTGGCGCAGCTCGGCCACACGGTGCAGCAGGAGGGGGAGGGGCTTGGGGGGAAGGGGGTGGGGTCAAGTCAGGCCACGTCCACACCAGAGCCACACCCACTTTCACAAAGCTCCTCCCTTCAGTCTCAAAATCACTCGGCCCCGACCACTTTTGGCCCCTCCCCCAACCCCTGAGGCCCCTCCCCCTTTCAGGCCCCTCCACCACCATTCCAGCCCCCCCCCAATGCCCTTTTTTGTCCCCTTTGGCCTCACCCCCTTTAGCCCCTCCCCCACCCCTCCAATCCCTCCCCTTTTAAGCCCCTCCCCCCATTTGGCCCCACCCCCACCCCACCCATCCCTCCCCTTTTAAGCTCCTCTCTCAACCCCTTATTTGGCCCCTCCTCCACCCTTCAGCCCCCTCCCTCACCCCCGAGCCCCTCCCCCACCCCTCCATCTGGCCCTTCCCCCCACACTTAAGCTCCTCCCCCTTTATTCAATCCCCTCCCCCACCCCTCCCTTGGCCACTCCTCCATTTCAGCCCCTTCCCTTTCAAGTCCCTCCCCCTTTCCCCAAGCCCCTCCCCCACCTGCTCGGGGCCCAATCCCAGGTTCCGCCTCAGAGAGTCAAGGGGGGAGGGGCCCGGGTGGGGGAGGGGCTCTCCCAGTGCTCCCAGTGCTCCCAGTAAGAGGCGCCGGTGACGCCCCTCCCTCTCCAGCAGGGGAGGGGCCGAGCCGGGCCCTGCCCCTGCCGCCAAACGGACCTGCCAATCACAGCGCGGAGGCGGGGTCAGGGACTGCGGGGGGAGGGAACTGGTCCAGACTGGTTTGGACTGGTTTGTTGTGGTCCATTCTGGTCTGTACTGGTTCAGACTGGTCTATACTGGTCTATACTAGTTCATACTGGTTTATACCGGTCCATACTAGTCCGTTCTGGTCTATACTGCTTCATACTGGTCTATACTGGTCTGTACTGGCCTATACTGGTTTATACTGGTCCATACCAGTCCCTACTGATCCATACTGGTCTGTACTGGTTTTTTACTGGTCCATACTGGTTTGTACTGGTCCATATTGGCCCATACCAGTCCGTACTGGCCTATACTGGTCTGTACTCATCCATATCAGTTCATACCAGTCCATACCAGTCCATACCGATCCACACTGGTCTAGACTGGTCTGTACTGGTCTATATTGCCCCAAACTGCCCCCTACCAGTCCATACTGGCCCATACTGGTCTGTACTAGTTTATACCAGTCCATACTGATTTGTACTCATCCACAGCACTCCACACCAGTCCACACCGGTCCATACTGGTCCACACTACCCCATACCAGTCCATACTGCCCTATACCAGTCCATGGTAGTCCATACTGGTTTATACTGGTCCATACTGGTCTGTACTGGTCCGTACTGCTCTATATTGCCCCACACCGCCCCATACTGGTCTATACTGGTCCATACTGATCCGTACTAGTTTATACTGGTCCATACCACCCCACACCAGTCCATACTGGTCCATACTGGTCCATATTGGTCTGTACTGATCCGTACTGGTCTATGTTGCCCCACACTGCCCCATACTGGTCTATACTGGTCCGTACTGGTCCACACTGGTCCATACCACCCCATACCGCCCCACACCAGTCCATACCGCCCCACACCAGTCCATACTGGTCCGTACTGGTCCATACTGGTCTGTACTGGTCTCACCTGTCCCTGCAGGAGCCGCAGCAGCGCTTGGCGCCCCCTGGTGGCGGCGCTGAGGAGCCGCAGCCGCCGCTGCCGCTGGAGCTGTGGGGGAGGAGAGGGGTTTGGACCCCCCCAAAAACACCCCCGGGACCCCCAAAATATCACCTGAGACCCCCCCAAACACAGGCAGGACCCCCAAAATACCCTCAGGGCCCACAAACACCCCTGGGACCCCCAAAAACCAAACCTGGGAACCCCAAAAACCAACCTGAGACCCACAAAAACACCCCTGGGAACCCAAAACCCAACCTGGCAACCCCAAAACCCAACCTGGGACCCCCAAAAATCACTCTGGGAACCCCAAAAACAATTCCAGGACCCCAAAAGTACCCCCAGGACCCCCAAAAACCACCCTGGGCCCCCCCAAAACCACTCTGGGACTCCCCAAAAACACCCCGGGACCCTCAAAACCACCTGGGACCCCCAAAATCCATCCTGGGAACCCCAAAAACCACCCTGGGACCCCCAAAAACCACTCTGGGACCCCCAAAAACCACCCTGGGACCCCCAAAATCCACCCGGGGAAACCCAAAAACAATCCCAGGACCCCAAAAACACCCTTGGGACCCCAAAACCCTACCTGGGACCCCCTAAAATACCCCTGGGACACCCAAAATCCACCCTGGGACATCCAAAATCCACCCCAGGACCTCCCAAGACCCCCCTCAAATTCTCCCAGGACCCTCTAAATCCCCCATAACTCCCCCAAGACTTCCCAGATCCCCCCTAACTTCCCCCAGGACCCCCCAAGTCCCCCCTAAACCCCCTCAATCTCCCCCAGGAGCCCCCAAATCCCCCTCAAATCCCCCCTGGGCCCCCTAAACTACTCCAGGACCCCCCAAATTCCCCCCAGGACCTCCCAAATCCCCCTCAAGTCCCCCTCAACCTCCTCAGATCCCCCCAAGTCCCCCCAACCCCCCCCGAATCCCCCCAAAACCCCCCCTGCTCCCCCCAAATCCTCCCTAAACCCCCCCAAAACCCCCCCAAATCCTCCCAGGACCCTCAAAATCCCTCCCAAATTCCCCCCAAATCTCCCCTAAACTCCTCCAGGACCCCCTAAATCCCCCCTAAACTCCCCCATGTCCCCCCAAATCCCCCCCAGGACCACCCAAATGCCCCCCTAAACTCCCTCAGGTCCCCCCAAATCCCCCTCAACGCCCCCCAAATCCTCCCTAAACTCCCCCATTAACGCTCAAATTCCTCCCAGGACCCCCCAAATCTCCCCTAAACCCCCTCAAAGCTCCCCAAAATTCCCCAAGCCCCCCCAAAATGCCCCCAGACTCACCACTCTGCGCCTCCCCCGCTGCAGGCGCTGCCGGAGCACCCCCGGGGTGGGGGGTTGGGGGTCCTCCAGACCCCCCCTCAGCTCCTGCACCCTCCGGGTCAGGGACCCTCGGACCCCCTCCAGATACACCCGGGTCAGAGCCAGCCTGGGGGGAAGGGGGGACCCAAAATTAGGGGGGATTTGAGGGTCCTTGGGGGGTTGGGGGGAGTCTGGGAGGGATCTGGGGGTCCTGGGAGGAATTTGAGAGGTAATGGGAGGGGTTGGGGGGGGATTTTGGGGGTTCTGGGGGAGTTTAGGGGGGATTTGAGAGGTCCTGGGAGAGTTTGGGAGGGATTTGGGGGGTCCTGGGGGAGGTTTGGAAGGGATCTGGGGGGTCCTGGTGGAGGTTTGGGGGGTCCTGAGGAGGGTTGGGGGGGATTTAGAGGGTCCTGGGGAAGTTTAGGGGGTGACCTGGGGGGTCCTGGGGTGGTTTGAGGAGGATTTGGGGGGTGCTGGGAGGGGTTAGGGCAGATTTTGGGGGGCCTGGGAGGGTTTGGGGGGGGATTTGAGGGGGATTTTGGGGGGTCCAAGGGGCAATTTGGGGGTTCCAGGGGGGAGTTTTGGGGGGTCCCAGAGTGGATCTGGGGGCCCCAGGGTGGATTTTGGGTTCCCAGGGTGGATTAGGCTGTCCCAGGGGGGTTTTAGGGGGTCCCAGGTGGGTTTTTAGGGGTCTCAGATTGGATTTTGGGGTCCCAGGGTGGATTTTGGGGGTCCCAGGTTGAATTTTGGAGTCCCAGGGTGGATTTTGAGGTCCTAGGATGGATTTGGGGGGTCCCAGGAGTGGGATTTTGAGGGTTCCCAGGGTGGGACTTTGGGGTCCCAGGATGGATTTTGGGGGTCCCAGACTAGATTTTGGGTTCCCAGGGTGGATTTGGGGGTCCCAGGGGTGAATTTTGAGGGTCCCAGGTGGGATTTGGGGTCCCAGGAAGGATTTTGGGGGTCCCAGGATGAATTTTGGAGGTCTCAGTGTGGGTTCTGGGGGTCCCAGAGGAGTTTTTGGGGTCCCATAGGAGTTTTTGGGGGTCCCAGGGGTGGATTTGGGGGTCCCAGGTGGGATTTGGGGGGTCCCAGAGGGATTTTGGGGGTACCTGATTTTGGGGTCCCCCCCCAGTTTTGGGACCAGCTCATTGAGGTTCTGCTGGAGATGGTTGAGTTGGAAAATGAGGGGGGGCAACGACCCCCAAACCCCCCCCACGAGCATCCAACACTCCTGGGGGGAAAGAGACCCCGACATTAGAGGAGACCCCAAAATTCCCCCCAAAATGGCCCCAAATTCCTTGAAAATGCAGCCAGGACCCCCCAAAATCCACTCAGAAAGCCCCAAAGTTCACGCAAGAGCCCTCAAAACTCCCCCAAAATCCCTCCTAGACCCCCCAAAAATGACCCATTAACCTCCCAAATGACCCTTGACCCCCCAAAACTCCCCCAGACCCCTCAAAATCCCCCCCAGACCTCCCAAAATCCCCCATAAACCCCCCAAAATGACCCTTGACCCCCCCAAATCCCCCTTTAACCCCAAAATGACCCTTGACCCCACAAAAATCCCCCCTTTACCCTTCAAGTCCCCCCCAAAATCCCCCCCAGACCCCTCAAATCCCCCCAGAATCCCCCTTCAACCCCAAAATCCCCCCCAGAGCCCCCAAAATCCCCCATGAACCCCCACAAGTGACCCTTCACCCCCCCAAATCCCCTCAGCCCTCCCCGAACCCCCCAGAATTACCCTTCAACCCCCAAATCCCCCCCAGAGCCCTCAAAATCCCCCATGAACCCCCCCAAGTGACCCTTCACCCCCCCAAATCCCCTCAGCCCTCCCTGAACCCCCCAAAATCCCCCCAGACCCCCCAAAATCCCCCCCTGAACCACCCCAAACCTCACCTGGATGAGCTCCTTTGTGGTGAGCGGAGCATCAGGTGAAGGGGTGGGGCTTGCCCTCAACATCCTGCAATGGAAGACCTCGCTCAGGCCACATCCCTTTCCCCAAGGCCACACCTCCAGCCACAGGCTCCACCCCATGAAGTGCCTCTCTCTCCTCCTCTTAGCCCCACCCCCAGCTGGGAAGCTCCACCCTTGAGGCCATAAACCCCTCCCTCTCCTGTCCATTGGTCCCTCGTTTAAGCCCCACCCCTAAAATCATTGGCCATGACCCCAAGCTGTGGCCACATTCCCAGTTAAGCCCCACCCCTTTCTTGGCCACACCCCCAACTTAAGCTCCACCCCAAATCAACTGTAACTACTCCTGCAGGCCCCGCCCCCAAATCTGTGGCCACACCCACTTCCTCAAGCCCCACCCCAAGCCTTTGACCACACCCCCATGTTAAACCCCACCCCCAAATCTTCAGCCACACCCCCTCCCTTAAACCCCACCCTCAATTCCTTGGCCACACCCCTTCTTTTAAGCCCCACTCCTAAACCCTTGGCCACACCCCCTCCCTTAGGCCCCACTCCCACCCCTTGGCCACACCCCTTCACTCCCATTCCCAGTTACAACCACCTCCAAGTCCTGCCCTCTCCAGGCCACACCCCCAAGCCACACCCACCCACAGGCCACACCCACCTCATGCTGTCATTGGTCAGAGCCTCCAATGCCCACAGAACCTCCTCCGGGTGGTGCTGGCCCAGCTCAGCCTGCGGGGGGCATTGAGCATCATGGGGGGCAGGGCTGCATGGGGGACACGCCCACCCAGCAGTGGGACACGCCCACCCGGCAGTGGGACACGCCCTCTTAGGGAACGGCTCCAAATTCCACCCAAATACACCCAAAAATCAACCCCAAATTGAACCCAAATTCACTCAAAAATGAGCCCCGAATCCCACTCAAATTGACCCAAAAATCAGCCCCAAATTCACCCCAAATTCCACCAAAAACAAGTCTCAAATCCCACCCAAATTCACCCAAAAATGAGTCCCAAATTCAACACAAATTCACCCAAAAATGAGCCCCAAATTTCACCCAAATTCACCCAAAAATAAGCCCCAAATCCCACCCAAATTCACCCAAAAATGAGCCCCAAATTCAGCTCCAAAACTGAGGCCCCGCCCACCCTGCCCAAGCCCCACCCACCTCAGCTTTTTCCAGCCAATCCTTGCGGAGCTCCTGTGAATCCCTGGAACGATTGATAGCTCAGGCATTGATTGATGGATGATTGACAGGCAGGTGGGTGTGGCCAGGAGGCAGGGGCGGGGCTTACCTGTTTGGTGGGTGGGGTTCGAGGAACTCCTCCCCCTCTCTGCTCATGCACAGGCTCCGAATCGAGGTCTGGGGGTGGGCGGGGCCTGTCAGGGAGGCCATGCCCTCCCAGCACAAGCCACACCCACCCAGAAAGGCCACTAATACTGCAGGCCACGCCCCCAAACTCACCAGCACCTCAGGTTCTGCCCCCATTGCCATGGTGGCCGAAAGCTCCGCCCTTGTGCGGTGGGGCCTGGGGAGGACACGCCCACTTGGTAAACCCCACCCCATGGCAACATATGCCACACCCACTGAGGTGGCCACGCCCACACCAGGAAGCTTCACCTCCCTTCCAGGAAGCCCCACCCCTTCTGCATCATTTCATGGAAACTCCACCTCCTCCCCAATCCCCACTCCTTTGGGAGCCACACCTGCCATAAACAAGCTCCACCCCTTTCCCAAGCCCCACCCACCACACAAAGCCCCACCCCTGCAGAAAGCTCCACCCCCTCCCCATCGGAGTTCCACCCCCTTTCCAGGCCCCACCCACCTCATGAAGCCCTGCCCACCCCATGAAGCTCCGCCCCTTTCCCATCACAACATGCATGCCCCACCCACCCCACATAGCCCCACCCCTTTCCCATTGAAGCCCCACCCACTTCTTAGGCCACACCCCTTAGGAAGCCCCACCCACCACAATTAGCCCCACCCACTCCCCTCAGAAGCCCTGTCCCCTTGCAGGTCCCACCCCCTCACCTGTCCCGGGGCACCCTCAGCGCCCCCTGGAGGCCCTGCAGCCCCTCTGGTGCCAGCTCCGCCCCCAGCAGGCGAAGCTCCGCCCCCCGGCGATGCTCCACCCACAAGCGGCTCTGCCCTGCCCTCAGCAACTCCTCTGGGGGAAGAGAGGGGGGAAAGGGGAGTCAGAGACCCCAAAATGGGGGTCAGGGACCCCAAAAATGGGATCAGAGACCCCAAAATAAGGGGTTGGGACCCCAAAAATGGGACCAGAGACCCCAAAATAAGGGGTTGGGACCCCAAAAATGGGACCAGAGACCCCAAAAATAGGGGTTGGGTCCCCAAAAATGGAGTCAGAGACCCCAAAAATGGGAGACCCCAAAAAGAGGGGGTTGGGACCCAAAAAATGGGTTTGAGACACAAAATGTGGGGTTGGGACCCCAAAAATGGGATCAGGAACTCCCAAATTGGGATCGGAGACCCCAAAAATGGGGGGTTGGGACCCAGAAAGGGGGTTTGGGACTCAAAAAATGAGGTCAGAGACCCCAAAAATGGCATCAGAGACCCCAAAATGGGGAGTTAAAGACCCAAAATGGGGTCAAAGACCCCAAAACCAGGATCAGAGACCCCAAAATGGGGGTTTGGACACAAAAGATGGGGTATGGGACCCCAAAAATGGGGGTCAGGGACCCCAAAAATGGGGGGTTGGGACCCAAAAATGGGGGATTGGGACACAAAAAGGGGGTTTGGGACCCAAAAAATGGGATCAGAGACCCCAAAAATGGGATCAGACACCCCAAAACAGGGGTCTGGACCCCCAAAATGGGAACAGAGACCCCAAAAAGGGGGGCCAGGGACCCCAAAACAGAGCTTGGGACCCCAAAATATGGGGGCAGGGACCCCAAAAATGGGAGTCAGAGACCCCAAAAATAGGGGTTGGGTCCCCAAAAATGGAGTCAGAGACCCCAAAAATGGGGGGCCAGAGACCTTAAAATGGAGTCAGAAACCCCAAAATGGGGCTTGGCACCTCAAAAAGGACCCTTGGAAAGGTCAAGGAACCCCAACGGAGGGTTTGGGGCCCTCAGGGGACCTCTAAAATGGCTCCAGGACCCCCAAAATCACCCCAAGGGACCCCAAAACCACCCAAGGACCCCCCAACCCTCCGCAAGGGACCCCCAGAGCCCCCTCAGAACCCCTCAAAAGAGCCTCAGGACCCCAAACACTCTGAAAAGCCCCCCAGGATTCCTCAAGGGGACCGCAAAAAGGTGCCTTTTGGGCCGGGTTTGGGGGTGGAACGTTCGTGTACGGCCGCGGTTTCCGGGCAGACTCACCGAGCCGGAGCGCCGCCTCCTGAGCGCCCCCTAGCGCCTGGTCCATGCGCCGCACCTCGGCGCGCATGCGTGACACCGCCTCCTGCAGCGCCTCCTGGCGGTCCGGAGGACTAACCGCGGCCTGGGGGGACACCCCAAAAATGACCCAAATTCACCCAAAATTAACTCAAAAACTACCCAAATAACCCCAAAAATGAGCTCTGGGGACCCCAAAACCCAAGTAAGCCCCAAACTGAACTCTAATCTAGCCCAAATTAACACAAAAATCACCCCAAATTCAACCCAAATTTACCCAAAAATGAGCCCCAAATTCAAAACAAATTAACCCAAAAATCAGCCCTGAATTCAACCCAAATTCACCCAAAATTAACCCCAAAGTGAGCCCCAAATTCCACCCAAATTCACTCAAAAATCAACACCAGGAACCCCCAAAATTAACCCAAATGCCCACAAAAATCAGCCCCCAAATCCCCCCCTAACTTTCAGGACCCCCCAAACCCCCCCCAAAATTTGGGGTCCCCCCCCTCACCTCGAGCTTCTGTTGGTACCTGAACTCAAGTTAAGGAACAATTTTTTTGAGGGGATCCCAAAATTTGGGGGGTTGCACCCCAAATTTTGGGACCCCTACAATTTTGGCCCCTCTCCAAATTTTTTGGAACCTCCCCTAAAAATTTTAGGAGCCCTCAAATTTCCTCCTCGCCCCCCCCCAAATTTTTAGGACCCCCAATTTTTGGTCCCTTCCCCCCAATTTTGGGATCCCCCCAAAATTTTTGGGACCCCTCTCAATTTTTGGGACCTCTTCCAAATTTTTAGGACCTCCCCCAAAATTTTAGGACCCTCCAAATTTTCCTTCCCCTCCTGCCTCAAATTTTTAGGACCCTCAATTTTTGGCCCCTTCCCCCCACTTTCGGGGATCCCCGTAAAAATTTTGGGACCCCTCCCAAATTATTGAGATTTCCCTCAAATGTTGGACACCCTCCCAAATTTCTTTCCCCAATTTTTGTGGCCCCTCCAGTCCCCCAAAATTTTGGATACCACAGCAGGTTCCCCCGAATCTTCTTCACGTTCCTGTGGGGACACCCCAAAATTAGGGACCCCCCCTCAAATTTTGGGACCCCCCGAATAATTTGGGATCCCTCCCCAAATTTTGGGACACCTCTCCAAATTTTGGGACACCCCCCCAAATTTTAGGGTCCCCCCTCAGGGGGGTTCTTGGGGCTTCTCCCCCAATTTTGGGGGATTTCAGGGTCCTCCCTGGGGAGGGTTTTGGGGTCCCCCTGGGGGGGGGATGGGATCTCCCTGATTTTTGGGGACCCCCGCAGGGTTTTTTTTGGGGTCTCCCCCTCAATTTTGGACCCTCCCCAAATTTTGGGGACCCCCCAAATTTCAGGTTCCCCCCAATTTTAGGGGGTTTCATGGCCCTCCTGGGGAAGGTTATGGGGCCCTCCTGGGGGGGGTTTTGGTGTCTCCCTGATTTTTGGGGACCCTCCAGATTTTGGGGATCCCCTCAGGGTATTTTTTGGGGTCTACCCCTCAATTTTGGACCCCCCCCCTCAAATCTGGGGACTCTCCAAATTTCAGGTTCCCCCCAGTTTTGGGTCCCTCCTGGGGAGGGTTTTGGCCCCCCCCCAGGGGGGGTTTTGGGGTCTCCCCGATTTTTGGGAACCCCCCAGATTTTGGGGACCCCCCCAGGGGGTTTTTTGGGGTCTCCTCCTCAATTTTGGACCCTCCCCCAATTTGCGGACCCCCCCAGTGGGGTTTTGGGGGGGATTTTTGGGCCCCCCCAGGGGGTTTCAGGGCTCTCCTGGGGAAGGTTTTGGGGCTCTCCCAGGGGGTTTTGGGGTCTCCCCGATTTTTGGGGAGCCCCCAGATTTTGGGGACCCCCCCCAAGAGGTTTTTTGGGGTCTCCCCCTCAATTTTGCCTCCCCCCCAAATTTGGGGGGATCCCCCAAATTTCAGATTCCCCCCAGTTTTGAGCCCCTCCTGGGGAGGGTTTTGGGGCTCCCCCATGGGGGTGGTTTGGGGTCGCCCCCATTTTTGGGGACCCCCCAGATTTTGGGGACCCTCCCCAGGGGGTTTTTTGGGGGTTCCCCCTCAATTTTGGACCCTCCCCCAATTTGGGGACCCCCCAGTGGGGTTTTGGGGGGGATTTTTGGGCCCTCTCAGGGTGGTTTCAGGGCCCTCCTGGGGAAGGTTTTGGGGCCCCCCGGGGGGGGTTTTGGGGTCTCCCCGATTTCTGGAGACCCTCCAGATTTTGGGGACCCTCCCCCAAGGGGGTTTTTTGGGGTCTCCTCCTGAATTTTGGGATCCCCCAAATTTTGAGGAACCCCCACTGGGGATTTTGGAAGGATTTTGGGCCCCCTCGGGGGGGTTTCAGGCCTCTCCTGAGGAGGGTTTTGGGTCCCCCCTAGGGGGGTTTTGGGGTCTCCCCGATTTTTAGGGACCCTCCAGATTTTGGGGATCCCCCCAGGGGGTCTTTTGGGGTCTCCCTCCCCCAATTTTTGGGGTCTCTCCCCTCACCTGGAGTTCTTGACGTGGCGGATGATGAATTCCCAAACCGGGGCCCCGGGGCCGGAGCAAAGTCTGGAGGGGAAATAAGAGGGGACCCCAAAACGACCTCAAATTTACCAAGAGACCCCAACCCGCCCAGGGACCCCCCCAAGGGCCCTAAAGTTAGCCCCTGGGACTCCAAAATTGCCACAGAAACCCCAAAATAACCCCAAGAGACCCCAGAACCCAACCAGGGACCCCAAAATTACCCCAAGGGACCTAAAACCACCCAAGGACCCCCCGACCCTCCGCAAGGGACCCACAAAGCCCCCTCAGGACCCCTTAAAAGCCCCCCAGGATCCCTCGATTGGACCCCAAACCTCCTCTAAAGACTCCCAGGACCCCTCAGTTGGACCCCAAACCCCCTGCAAAGACCCCTAAGAACCCCTTAAGGGGACCCAAAACCCTCTCAAAAGACCCCGAGGACCCCCCTCAAGGGGACCCCAAACCCCTCCAAAGACCCCCAGGACCCCTCAAGGGGACACCAAAGCCCCCCAAGATCCCTCAGAGCCCAAATGCCCCCCTCAGAGTGGTCCCAGCCCGTGGCCGGGGGGTCCCTCCTGGGGCTCCCCCGCAGCCCCCCGACCCCGGGGGGTGTTCGGGGGGATCTCGAGGGGGTCTGGACCTGCGGAGTACGGCCGGGGGGGGGACGGCGGGGGGCTGCAGCTCCATCTCGGTGCGGAGCCAGTTGTCCAGAGCCGCCGCCATCATGGCAGCCTTTCGTGAGGGGGGACGGAAAGCGCGCCAAAACCGCCGCGGGGCATCAAGGGAGTTGTAGTTCTACAGAGGAGAGCCGCAATGGGGCTCTATGGGCGGCGCGGGGCATGACGGGAGTTGCAGTCCAGGAAGGGGCGTTATAACAGGGTTCAATGAGGGGGCTTTGGGGAGGTTCAAGGGGACACTTAGGGGGCAGTTGAAGGCCCAGAGGGCCGATTATGAGGAACTTACGGACATTTCGAGGCCTGAGGGGGGAAGTTGGGGGGCTGAGGGGGGCTGAGGGGAACTTGGGAGGGGGGGGGCTGCAAAAGCCGCCATAATAGGGCTCAATGGGGCCGCGAAGGTTTATGGAAGTTGTAGTCCCGCATATAATGAAGCTCTAAGGAAGCGCGGGGCATGACGGAAGTTGTAGTCCACAAAGTCGGGGGGTCTAAAATGAGAGGGGTTTGGGGGGCTCAAGGGGACATTTAAGGGGCAGTTGAAGGCCCAGAGGGGCGATTATGAGGCACTTATGGGGCATTTGGAGGCCTGAGGGGGGCACTTGGGTGGCATTTGGGGGCTGGGGGGAACTTGGGGAGGCTGCAAGCGCTGCTATAATGGGGCTCAATGGGGCCGCGAGGGTTTATGGGAGTTGTCATCATGGCTGGGCTTCACCAACGAAGATTTGGGAAGGGCTCTACCCACGTTTGTTACAAGCATGCTGGTGGCTAAAGAGGCCAATACGAGATAGACACATCCGGTTGCAAAAGGCACAGCAGAAAGACTCCTCAGGTGGTATATTCTGCAAGGCACGATTCTTTCTGCGTTGTCTTTTCTCCTCAAGGGTGATCCTGCGTGCGCTCTCAAAGGAAGCAGCAGCGTTATAGATGGTGTGTCTCCAGACCTCCCAATTGGAGGCCAGAGTAGACCAGTTATGATGATCGATATGGCCAAGGCTGAGATGTTGTTTCAGGGAGTCCTTGTATCTCCTTGGTGCCTGCTCGGCTGGTGCTAAAAAAAAATCTCCGGAGCAGTTAATTAGGGGTGAGATAAGGAAAGGGTTTATTATGCCAAAGCAAAAGATGTTACAAGACACGCACAGGCCGTGCCTGAGATGTTACATTTTATAATACCATCTATCCAATCCCAAATGTGTCCACCCTGTGGCCTCTACTCTGGACCGCCCCAGGTCCACCCCCTGAGAAATGGGTCTGGGGGCTTCACCATCTTCAGAGCACAAAGGGTACATAGTTACCTAATTCTTGACCGTGTTCTGCAGTTTAGGCCAAGATACAAGCATTTTCCAAACAGTCTGGGCCTTGCCTTGACAAAAGGCTAAACATCTCTACTGGATTCGGGAGTAGGAGTAATATAGGGTGCATAAAATGGGGTAAGAGGGTTAAGGAATGTGTAAACTAAGGGTGCTACAGGGAAAGGGACAAGGGAGTGAGGGTTGCTGCTTTTAGTCGCGCAGCGGGAGCGTGCTGGGCCCATAACCCAGAGGTCGATGGATCGAAACCATCCTCTGCTACCCAGCAGAAGGGAGAGCTGTTTCTAGCTCGATGGGCCCATGATGCTTCCGGTCATCAAGGCCGAGATGCCACCCACAGATGGGCACGAGACCGAGGGGTGGATTTAACCATGGATATCATTTCTGAAGTTATCCATGATTGTGAGACTTGTGCCGCTATTAAGCAGGCGAAAAGACTGAAGCCCCTATGGTATGGTGGACGATGGGATAAGTATAAGTATGGAGAGGCATGGCAGGTTGATTATATCAAACTGCCACAGACTCGCCAAGGTAAGTGCTATGTGCTTACCATGGCGGAAGCAACAACTGGATGGTTAGAGACTTTTTCGGTGCCCCACGCAATGGCCCGGAATACCATTCTGGGCCTTGAAAAGCAAGTCCTGTGGAGACACGGGACCCCAGAACGTATCGAGTCAGACAACGGGACTCATTTCAAAATCAATTAGTCACCACTTGGGCAAGGGAACATGGTATCGAATGGGTGTACCACATTCCCTATCATGCACCAGCTGCTGGGAAGGTTGAGAGATATAATGGACTATTGAAGACCACTCTAAAGTCATTAGGTGAAGGAACTTATAAAAACTGGGACAAAAACTTAGCCAAGGCTACCTGGCTAGTTAACACCAGGGGTTCTGTCAATCGAGCTGGCCCTGCACAGGCAGAATCCCTTCACATTGTTGATGGAGATAAAGTTCCAGTGATCCATTTGAGGGGAATGCTAGGGAAAGCTGTTTGGGTTACCCCTGCCTCAGGCCAAGACAAACCCATTCGTGGGATTGTCTTTGCTCAAGGGCCAGGACATACGTGGTGGGTAATGAGGAAGGATGGAGTCATCCAGTGTGTGCCTCAAGGAAATTTAGCCTTGGGGAAAAACTAATTGTAGGTCCTAAGTTGTGTTTTTACAGGAAGCCAGTCACCAGATGAGAGAGAGACCTGAACTAAGCTGATGCTGGTATCCGGCGATGAAACAGTCCAGTGATGAAACAGCCATAAATCAGAACTGTAATTGTGACTGAGGAGACCAAAGATCTGGACTGAACTGACATCGGCATTGATTTTCCAACGACGAGACAACTGTGCCGAGAGACCAACAAGAACTATATATATATATATATATATATATATATGTGTGTATATATATGCGCGGGATGTAGGCGAACATGAAACATAGGTGTTACGTAAAGAAATAGTATGGAATTAGGGGTGGAGAATGTGGTGGTTTCACTCTAGGCCTTCCTGGAGACCAACTTGTAGCCAGGAAGGAACTAGAAAAGTGATCACGGAAGTATTCCATGCTATTCCTTTACGTAACTTGAGGTATAAATAAAGCCAGCGGGAGGGATCTCACCCTCTTCCTCTCCAGTGAGGTTTGAGAACGGTGGGTCCCTGTTTCGGTCGGGCTTATCTGGAGCCAAGGCCTACAGTGACTGCCGTTATCTGCCACGCGTGAGGGGAGAGCCGAGGACCGTGTCTGGCCATCCTGCCTGTTCGAAGGGAAGTGGTGAGATTTTTGCTAGTTTGCCTTCGGCTGGCCGTTTGACTTGTTCGGTCCTTGCCCCTTTTTGTCCTTCTCCCTTTCCCCCCCTTCCCCCCCCCTCCCCGGTGTGTGGTATTCTCCTTTTGTGTATCTGTCTCATATGTAAAGTGTATATATATATATATATATATATATATATTTTTGCTATAGCTTTGGCTGCTTGGTTTTTTGGGTTTTTTTCCCTTTTTCCCTCTCTGGGAGGTGGGTCCTTGTTGTCGAGTTTCGGGGGACTTGGCGGGAAGCCAACTCGAAACTTGTACACTACTTATAAAACTTATAAGGGCTTACAAATATTAGAAAAATAAAAAAACCATTAGGGGCTTAAGGCATCATCCTCTTCAGGGCTCCTCTCTTGCGACAGCCGGTGGCAAGTTCACCATAAAGCAGGACCTTCGGGAGGCGGTGGTTGCTCCTTCATCCTGGAGACGTGCCCTGCCCAGCGCAGCTGTGTTCTCAGCAACATGACCTCAATGCTTGTGCCTGCTGCCTGTTCTAGAACAGACGTATTGGTCACATCATCTGACCAGTGGCTGTTTAGGATTGTGCGGAGACAGCGTTGATGGAAGCGTTCGAGGAGACGCAGCTGGTGGCGGTAGATGACCCACGATTCAGATCCGTAGAAGAGAGTAGACAGCACTAGGGCTCTGTAAACACTGATCTTGGTGCTTTTCTTCAGGTGTTTATTTCCCCAAACTCTTTGATGGAGCCTTCCGAAAGCTCTCTGTGCCTTTGCTACCCTGTTGTCTATCTCTCCGTCAATCTCACCGTCCGAGGAGATGAGGTCACCCAGGTAATTAAACTGCTGGACTGATTTGAGGTCTGATTGGTCAATGGTGATGTGGGGATGATGGAAGCCTTCCTGAGGTGCTGGTTGATAGAGAACTTGTGTCTTCTTCAAGCTGACGTCCAGCCCAAAGAGCTCAACAGCCTCAGCACAGCAGGATGTTAAACACTGCAGAGCTGCTTCTGTGTGAGCGACGAGGGCGGCATCGTCAGCGTAAAGCAGCTCCCGGACAAGATGGTTTAAGGTCTTCGTGTGGGCCTTCAGTCGCCTTAGCTTGAAAAGGCTTCCATGGGTACGATACGGGATGTAGATCCCACCTTCTTCATCGAGGTCTGCCGTGGCCCTTTGGAGCATCCTGCTGGAAAAGATTGTGAATAGGGTTGGTGCGAGATCGCTGCCTTGTTTCACACCACTGGATATTAGAAAGGGCTCAGAGAGTGCATTGCCATATCTGACTTGCCCGTGCTGACCCTCATGGAGTGAGATGATCATTTTAAGGAACTTGGGGGGACAACCTAAACGTTCCAAAATCTGCCACAGACCTTTTCTGCTCACAGTATCAAAAGCCCTGGTGAGATCAACAAAGGTTCCATAGAGACCTTTGTTCTGTTCCCTGCACTTCTGTTGCAGTTGTCTGAGAACAAATCCCATGTCTGTGGTACCCCTGCTGGCTCTGAAACCACATTGGCTTTCAGGTAGGATTCCTTCTGCTCTAGCGGGTATTAATCTGTTCAAGAGTATTCTTGCCAGGATTTTGCCAGCAATGGGGAGCAGAGTAATACCAAGGTAATTTGAACACTATATACACATATATACAAACAATATACATTAAAAATATATACAATATATATAATATATACATATAACATATGTATATATTATAATTTACATATTATAATATGTAAATACAGTATTATCTTTCTTATTTAACTCTGTCTTCATAGTTAATCTAAAATAGTCTATCTAAATAATATAACTACATATTATAATATTATAAATATTATAACTACATATTATAATTTAATTATTTAATTACTTAACTAGCCTAATTAACTAACTAAACTAGGTAATTGACTTAAGCCATCTTTGGGTTCTTTTCGAATAATCGTGTGTGTTGTCGTCCTGTAGGGAGCTTCTGGGAGCAAGAGGTCCTGTCTTTGCTCATTCCCTGCAGGAGTAGTCGGGTATAGGAATAAGTGTTAAGGTCAGTGGTGGAGTCAGTGTCTGTGTTGGAAGCACTGAGGAGCTGTCCGGGCCCGGCCTGGTGCTGGAGCGGGGCCTAATCCTGGGGCTGTCCCGCCGTGCAGGAGCGGAACAACCTGCGCAGAGCCCCGAGCGCCCGCCTGAAGCGGGAGAGACGTTTGGTGGGGACAGGCAGCTGCCTGATGAGGGCCTGGGCCTCCAGCTGGGGAGGCGAGGGGCTGGGGGGCAGCAGGGGCTGCGTGGGGCAGGGACCTGGCTCTGTGTCCCTGCCCATGGCACCTGCTCTCCGAGGGCTGGAGAAGCTTCTGCCTCTTCCTCAACAGGAGCCAGAAGCCCCTGGGGCTCCTCCTCCTCAGCAGCTCCGGCCGGGGCAGCAGCTGCCGGCTCGGCGTCCGTGGCACTCACCGGGACAGGAGCTGGACTGGGCAGGTCACGGGCTGTCTCTGCTGCCACCTCTGTGCCCACGCTGCTGGCAGAGCTGGGCCCCTCCTGGGGAGCAGTCTGGGGGCCCTCATCATTCCCTGTCGCTTGCCTTATCCATTTCTTCGTTTCACTACTGGGGCAATGACTGTAGTTGCTGTGGTTTGAGTCCCTGTCTCAGCCAGAGTGTCCTCCATTGCAGTTGGGGTCCCTGCCTCCACTACAGTCTTCTGAGAATGTTGAACTGTGGCTCCATAAGCACAGGCCAGGCCCCAGGACAGGGCAAGAAGCTGCTGGTTTTGACTGGGGTGGGCAAGGCCCCCTTCCATCAGGTGACGTGTCAGTTTGCCGGGGTCCAGTACCTGTTCAGGTGTGAAGTCCCAGGTCACTGGAGGGGTCAAACGTCCTGGTAACCTGCCCAGGTCCTTCCATGCACCCTGGCACCCTGGAACTGGGCACCTCAGGGTGCATCCCAATATATCATCACCTAAAGTTTGTTTTCTCCTCCACCAGGATAACCCCAGGTTCCAAGAACTCTGCATTGTGCTGACAGTATTAGTCAGTAACAGTAATATTACCAACCAGCTCACATAAGGGTTAGCAAGGAGTGCAGGAGACATCATATAAAGCCATTGGTAGCAATGCCAGGGAGGGGGGGAAGGGTGTATTTCTCCTTCATTCCAGAAAGCCCCCCAAAAGATAACTCCCCCAGCATAACAAGGCCATGGGTGTAAAAGCAAAGCACGGAGCCCTTGTTTAGATTAGTATGTTCCCAAAGCTGAGCAAAATATCCTGAGAAGCAGTGCAGCCAGCAAACTCCGTGTCCCACACCGGAGCTTGCTATTCCATAGCTGCTATTACTAGAGCATGCAATAGTTATATATAACTGCCTTTATCTGGCCCCAGCTTGGGCCCCAGAAAGGACTGGGGTGGGTTGAGCTTGGCTGGACACCAGGTGCCCACCCAGCCGCTCTCTCACTCCCCTTCCCAGCAGGACAGGGGAGAGAGTGAGGTGGAAGAAAACAAACAACTCATGGGTTGGGATAAAGCAGTTTATTTAAAGCAAAAAAGGAAAGCGAGGCTTGCGTGTGCAGAAGCGAAAGACAGTTGGGTTTATTCTCTGCTTCCTGTGTATCGATGGGGAGGCATGAACATAATGCTCACAGGCCACTATGGTCGGCATATGTCAATTCATTATTTAAATCAGTTAACTTTTATACAGTTTAGTTTGCTCAGGGTACATGTTCATAATAAGATGATTGGATAGCTCAGTCTGTGCACGCGTCTCATGTCCCCAGTTCATTGGACCTGTTGTTCTGTCCACGCGACCTGAAATCATCCTTGGCATAGAAACCTCTTTCTAATTAATCTGCTTTTAGGGTTTTACTAAATTTGCAGGTGTTTCATTATCTTCAGTTTCTCAAGGTTTTCTTTCTATAAACATATTATGTTCTCAAACCTTATAATTAGACACACAGCTAACAAGTATAAGCATCACATATTTTCACACAGTCTATAAGTATAAACAATACAGCTTGTCACTTCCATGGCAAGCAAGGCCTACAGAGTGCAGGAAAATTGTTCATTCTCTCTGTCCCGGCGACACCTGTGAGCAGCCGTGGTCGGCCACTGCTGAGAAGCAGGGCTTGGGTACACGTGAGTTTTCCTCAGCAGGCAGCCATTGGAGACAATGAATGCCCCCCTGTTGTGGCCTGTAATTTGTGATTGGTTGGGAAGTTGTAAATTCTATGTGTTATTCATGTCTGGAAGTATTATGTATTATTTCTCATATATGTAAACCCTGCTTTTCTCTTGGTTATTATTTGGTGCATTGCACCAGCTATCCATACGTGGTTATGTCCAACCCCTATTTCCCTTCTATGGTTATAATTTGCATGCTCCGCCTTAACTCCACCTTTTGTTCTGGCACCTTCCTACCCCACATTATACAAGGCGAGAGCCAGTTTGTGTTGGAGCCTTTTCCTTGTCTGCATTTGATCTGTTCAGTTGTACCCTTTTGACTGCTCACCCTCCAATAAAGCTGCCTTACCAATTCCAGCCAAGCAGTTGTGGGTGTGCTTATTTAAGCAGGTTCCCACACCCCCCTTCCTGCTCCGTGCCTCAGCTTTTCTATCTGAGCTGATTTCATGTGGTCTGGAATGTGCCTTTGGTCAGTTTGGGTCAGCTGGCCTACTTGGGTCCCCTCCCAGGATCTTGCCCTCAACTGAGGAAGGAATGTTCCAGTGTTGGTGCTGTGCTCAGCAGTAGCCAAAACACTGGTGTGTGATCAACCCCCTTCCAGCTGCCAATGCAAAGCTCAGCCCTGGGAGGGCTGCTGTGGGGAAATGAACTGCAGCTCCCCCAGACCCAACACCCCATTCTGCAAGCTCAGGCACAGAGGCTGGCTTGGATCTCTTTAGAAAAAAGGGAGAGTCACAGTGATATTTAGTCCTGATGAGCATTCCCAAATAAAGAACATCTTATCTGACCCTTGCTGTTTCCCTGATCAACCAAAATGACAACTAAGAACTAAAAGGAATTAAAAATCCAACAAAGATCTGATGCCAACAAGAGGCCTTTGTTTCCAAGAGCAGTTGTCTTTCCTGCTATTAACTGTTATTTTTTCTTGATGCAGATGCACCACAATTAGCACTGATTGGCTCTGCTGTTAATTGTCTCTGCAGGGAGGTCAATGTCTCAGCAGATGGGGAGTTAAAGTGTTCATAACTCAGGCCAGCCCTTCTGAGGAGCAGGAAGAGTGCTGAAGGAGGGAAGCTGCTACTGCTGTTCCCCAGGTTCATCTCAGGATCTTCTTTGTGCCCGGAGTTATCAAGCCTTTCCCTCTCCAAGGGTTAAAATGCAGTTTAAAATAGGATTTATGAACTCATAGAATCACAGACTGCCCTGAGCTGAAAGGGAGCCACAAGGATCATTGAGTCTAACTGCCTTCCCTGCATGGGACACCCCAACAATCCCACCATGTGCCTGAGAGCGCTGTCCCCGCGCTCCTTGAACTGGGAAGAAGTAAATAGGGCTGCACAGTGAGAATCCTAACACTGGTGAGGGAGGGAAGCCAAGGAGCAGCAGTGAGGTGTGTGCAGTGCCCTTGCAGGCTGCCCTGCACACTCCCAGAGGGCAGCACTCTGCCAGGCGCTCCCGACGCTGCCCTTCACACTCCCAGGGCACTGGTGCTCCGAGCGGTGCTGTGCACACCCCCCACAGCCTGGCACGCTCACAGCCTGCCCGTGGTGCCCGGCTGGCACAGCGTGCCCAAGCTCACAGCCCAGCTCCGCACACACGGCCCGCTCGCAGGCTCACACCTGTGCCCAGCACACCTGTGCCCAGCACACCTGCACCCAGCACACCTGTGCCCAGAACAACTGCACCCAGCACACCTGCACCCAGCACACCTGCGCCCAGAACAACTGCGCCCAGCACACCTGCGCCCAGAACAACTGCACCCAGCACACCTGCACCCAGCACACCTGTGCCCAGAACAACTGTGCCCAGCACACCTGCACCCAGCACACCTGTGCCCAGAACAACTGCAGCCAGCACACCTGCGCCCAGCACACCTGTGCCCAGAACAACTGCACCCAGCACACCTGCACCCAGCACACCTGCACCCAGCACACCTGTGCCCAGAACAACTGTGCCCAGAACAACTGCACCCAGCACACCTGCACCCAGCACACCTGCACCCAGCACACCTGCGCCCAGCACACCTGTAACCAGCACACCTGCGCCCAGCACACCTGTAACCAGCACACTTGCACCCAGTACACCTGCACCCAGCACACCTGCAGCCAGCACACCTGCGCCCAGCACACCTGTGTCCAGCACACCTGCACTCAGCACACCTGTGCTCAGCACACCTGTGTCCAGCACACCTGTAACCAGCACACCTGTGCCTAGCACACTTATGCTCAGAACACCTGTGTCCAGCACAGGGCTGTTGGTGACAGTGCCCCACATGCCCCTGCTTTAAGGAGCACACAGGTCCCCTGGGTGCCCCCCACACACATCCCCTCACGTGAGTGCTGCGCTTGCCCCTGTGCCCTGTACACCCAGGGCCCATTTGCAGGTGCCACAGGCCCTCAGCAGGACCCTGCACGGGCCTCCTGTTCCCACCAGCATCGCCAGCACGGCAGTGCCCGCGTGGCACCTGCTCCCGAGCATCACCCTCAGCCTGGACCCTGCACACACATCCTGCTGGCACAGCACCCTGCTCCCCCTGGCACCCGCACACAGCCCTGCAGCGATGGGGGGCTCAACTGGCAGCGCTAGCTCAGGGCAGTGCCTGCACTCAAACCTGTTAAGCGACCACTTTATTTTTGTAGAACACTTTGATAAAAAGAAGGAGTGCCTAGAGGGAGGGGAGATTTTTCCCTGTGCTTTCTCCAGCACTTTATGCTGGAAGGACATTCCCCCCCTCAGCCAGGGCTCTGGGCACAGCAGGGGCTACAAGTCCACAAATGCTGGGGGTGCTCAGGGCCAGTTCCAGTCCTCTCCGCTGGCCATGGGGTGCTGGGTGTGGCCCTTTGTGATGCAGGTGCCTTTCAGGGCCCTCTGTGATGTAGCAGATGGTGGTGCCTGGAGAGCCTTGTGAGGTCACAGAGCCCCACCCTGCCCCAAGGGTATCTAAGGGGCACGGAGCCCTGGGGTGCCCACTGCCAGGAGAGCCGCGCTCTTAGGAGAAAGCAGCTCCCTGCATCCCTCTCGAACAGAGGACGACAGAGATGGATGAGGACAACGACACCCCCAACTCCCAGCCCCCCAGCCCCTTGCCCACCTGGCTGCAAGACCAGGCACTCAGCGGGCAGTGGCTGGGGGCAGTGGGCGGCTCAGACCTGCCACTGTCAGAGACTGAGGAGGGGGCCTTTGCCCACGTGGACGATGACTGGAAATACGACACCCATCCAGACCTTTCCCAATGTGCAGATGTTACCGCATGGGAAGAAGACATGACACTCCAAGAGCTTTACCGATGGGAAGAAGAAGTGAGAGTCCAACAACGTTCCCAACGGGGAGCCAGAAGACACCGAGAGCTCTACGAATTTGAAGACGTGAGAGTCCGAGAACTTTCCCAATGGGGGGATGGGAGACACCCAGAGCTGTACCAATGGGAAGAAACCGTGAGACGTCAGGAGCTGTACGAATAGGAAGAAGATGGTGTGAGATACCATGAGCTGACCTGATGGGAAGAACATGTGACAGTGCAAGAGGTGTCCCAAAGGGAAGAAGAAGAGACATATCAAGAGTTGTCCCAATGGGGAGATTTGAGAGGCCAAGAACTTTCCCAATGGGGAGATGTGGCAGTCCCAGAGCTGTCCCAGTGGGAAGGTGAGAGATACCATGACCTGCCTCAGTGGGAAGAAAATGTGCAAGGGCATGGACTGTACCAATGGAAAGACAAGAGAGACCCAGAGCTCTCCCAAGTGGGAGACAAGACAGACAAGGAGCAATGTCAGGAAGAAGACTACAGTGCCCAAGAGCTGCCCCAAAGGGAAGAGAGGAGTGAGAAAAAGCTGTCCCAGTGGGGAGATGATGTCGGTTACTGTAGAGGATTTGGTTAGAAATGCGAGGACATATGAGCATGGCTAACGCCATGGACGAGCTGCTAAAGTACTAGGCCCGTGAGAAGTCTGAGATAGCAGGGCCGTGAGAAAGCAGCAATGTCCTTGGGTATTCTAACTTGAGCTGAAAAACAGGAGCTTGGCATTACCAAAACAAAGACCCTTAACGAGCCACCTGTGTAAACAATGAAAGGCAGTTAAGATGATATCACCACCTAACTGTGTACCAATAAGGAGCCTAATCCTTGTAATATTCATGAGCCTGTTATAGAGTGTATATTAAGCTGCTGTCAATCTTCAATAAACGAAGTTCCTGGATTCTTACATTAAGGTGTCTGAGAGCTTTCCGTCGCGACAAATGGCGCCCGTGGACAGGGACCAGAGGGGGTCCCTAGGAAATCAAGTCGGATTTCCTGGGTTAGGAGTCAAGTCGGACTCCCGAGAGCCAAGTCGGGTTCTCGCAGCCGCGGTCGGACGTAGTGTTTCGGTCGGTCTTGCTGTGCAGCACAAGTAGGCGAAAGGGTTGGACGAAAAGAGCTCAAACCTGCCGCTGCCGAACGCCTCCCTTTTGAGGATTTTGGACAGCGAAAGAGTTTAGTTTTGCGTCCCACGTAGCAAAAAGAGCTCTAACTTGCCGCTGCCGAACGCCTCCCTCTCGGGGATTTCGGACGGCGAAAGAGTTGAGTTCCGCGCTTCCGGCAACGAATTAGTTGGACCCAGCGCCCGGGATGACTCCTGAAGAAGGAGGCCCGCCGACAAAGCCGCAAGGAGTCTCGTGGAAAGGGCTACACAAAGCGTGGTAACACGTTTTTAGGTAATGTAGAGACAGGCGGCCTTATCATTGCTCCAATGCTTTTCAGAAAAGCAGGGAGTTAAAGGGTTAGATTTTAAAAAGAATTACCAAGATTGCTTGCGACGAGGGTTGCTAAAGGTTGCTTTGTGGACCCTAATGTAGTTTTTGATGCTTAAAAGAGAGAAAAATTAGACGAACTGGCTTTGCGACAGATGCTACTTTCGTGTAAGGGTCAGGGATTTGAAGCGAACGCTGTAACTGCCTTTATTATCTCTACTTGGAAAGAACTTAGTGATAAGCTCTTTACTGCTGACTCTAAGGGAGAAAAAGTTGCTGCTTCCCTCCTTACAACCTGGCGATTGTTATCTGGAACAGTAAAAGACATTAAAGCACAGTTTGAGGACATTAGAATGCTACTGGATACCATCATACGGAGAAATCGTGCAAAAAGGGAGTCGAGCGGAGTTGAAGGGAGCCGGAGTGGGACCAGAGATCACGGAGCGGGGTCGGGGACAACCGAGCGGCCCCGGCAAAATGAACGCGGTGCTAGCGTCTCGGCAGTGCATATCCAGGACGATCGGAGACAACGGCTGCGGCGTGAAAGTGCTGCTGATGGACCGGGGATGAACTTTACGAGCACTATGACTGAGTTCCACCTTAAGACATTTCCAGCTTTTCATCTGAACTGTGCTGTGGGACTGCGCCGCGCATTTGTGGCTGTGTCCACGGCGCTGGGTGCCTGCGCCGCCGTGCTGAGTGAACCCGTGGCGGTGCCGGGCGGCGGGGCAGTGGCGGTGGTCGCGGCGCCGTGCGCGGCCCCGGCTCGGAGCGGTGCGCCCGTGCGTGTGCACGCCGGCGACCCTGGGCGCGGCGAGCGGCGGGGGGGCTCTGTTTCCCCCGCACTGCTGACAGCCATGGTCCAAAGAGGTGTAGGTTCCCCTCCCCTTCTTTACAGCGAATGTTTTTTCCCTAGTGCCGCTCCTCTTCCTAGAGTGTCGAGTTAATAACGGTAGCAAAAGCTTCGAAGGTGCGGTCGGGGGAGGGGGGAAAGCGATTTCTCTTTTTTCCTCGTTACACCAATCACCCCCTCTCTGAAACGTGCCTGTTTACAGCTGTTTTCTCTCTCTCCTATGTTTTTGTCTTTTCTTAAGCAGACCCTGTGATTAAGTTAAGTTCCTTCTGCTGATTTTCTCTGAGTGAGCCCGGCCCCTCCTCCTCCTCCTTCGTCCTTCGGCAATGAGAGGCGTGGGGGGGCAAAGATGGTAAAACACGGAAAAAGGGGAAAAGGGAAAAAAAAACAATTTAAGATTAACAATACCCCAATTTATAAGTCAAATAAGATTACACTGTTTTTATAGCAATAGGTGTTACGCATGCAGCGTGTTCATAGCATTCTCAAACGTTTTCTCCAAAGACAGAAAAGGAGACTGACGAAAAATCCCTTGAAGTAAGATTAGAAATAACACAACACCCGTGCTTAGCTTTTTATATATTGCAGAAAGCTGTTAGGAATTTCCTATAGGTTGCCACTTTGCTTCTCTCACATGAAATTTGGCTGTTTCCCCCGGGAGCAGGGTGCAGGTAGAAGGTTTGCAGACGGAACGATGAGACAAAAGGGGATATAGTTCTGCCCCCTGCAGAAGTAGTTTTATTGCCTTTATTACAGAATATCATTGCTCTATAAGAAAGGTTGAAAATTTCCAAGATAATATTCTGTTCTTTCTTGCTGCATTTGTCTTTTACATGGAGAGTTATGCAGGATTTGCAGATTGCTGTCGGGCGACTATGCCATGAATTTCCTTTGAATTATGAAACTGATAAGAAGCGCACAGCCAATGACTACTTGAAAATGTGTGTGTGAATGACGGATGACTGAGGTGGCCACCTAAGAGTGTATGGAAAAAGATTGTGTGAAAGAGAAAAGGTACATGAATGTGTAACTGTGTAAACTTAAAAATACTTTCCGTCGGTGTCGAGATTTTAACAAGGTGTTAAGACTGAAGTTAAATAAGAGATTCTTACAAAAATTTGGTATTCTATTACAGCCTTGTATGAAATTGTACAAGTTAAGTCTCAGGTGGAGTTTTTCCACTGCTGTTGTTCCTTAGCTGTGCGAGCTGCGCAAGAGACCACTAGTTTTAGAGCGAGTAAAAACCATAAGCCAGTAAACATTAGTGCAGACTGCAAGGTTAGCAGAGCCCGGAGCAAGGTGCACCACTATGCATCCAGGTGCCCGGGAACCATTCTTACAATTCGTGCAGAAGCTGCAAGATGCTGTAGAGAAATAAGTTTTGTGGCAGTTATAGAAGCTGCTAGTTACATAACTAGCTAGAGATAACGCAAGCTTGTGCTGGGGTGGGGTCCTTAGACCATCAAATAATTGCGTTTGCATCTGCTATGGCAGTAGTGAGGGTCGTTTTGAGCTTTTCTGTGTTTTCCAGGATTTAAAATCAGGTGCTGTCGATGTTACTGCCTTGCTTGTTCAGCTCGTTGCAGAGGGGCCCTTGCAGACTGTCAAGGCCATCCTGCGTGCCTTCTCAAAACATCTGCAGTGTTGTGGATAGTGTGTCTTCAGGCCTCCTGGCTGGAGGCCAGAGCAGACCAGTTACATTGATCAGTGTGACCAGAGCTGAAGTGTTGTTTTAAAGAGTCCTTATATATTGTCTTCAAAACCCCTCCCGTGCAACAGCTGGTAGCAATATTCATTGTAAAACAGCTAGTCTCTTCTCCTTAAAATATGCCCTACCTATTGCAGCTGTGTTCTCAGCAAAATAGCCTCGCTGCTTGTGGCTACTACTTGTTTCATACCAGACTTATTGCTTGCATGATTTGACTAGTGAATGTTTAGGGTTGTAGAAGCAATCTGTACTCTTTGTGATGCTCAAAGCTTGCTGTTAATTGTCCAAGCAAACAAACAAACTTCTGTAGTCATTCTAAGAGTTAGAGTTGTGATACTAAGAGGTACTGCTCAGAGTTTTCTTTTAGAACATACAGATCCTGTGTGACAAGCAATAGCTCCTACCTACAGAGCAGCTGTTGGCCCTGCAACAGCTTGTCAAAAAGCAGCTTGATGCTGATTACATTGAACCATCTCAGAATCCTTTAATTACCCCTGTGTTTGTGATAAAGAAAAAATATGTGAAATGAAAACTGTTGCATGATCTCAGACGGGATGGTGCAGTCATGGTTAGTAAGCATTGGCTTACTGACCCCTTCTGTGCCTTCTGCTGAATAACCCATTGTTATTATTGATTTGACAGTTATTGTAATCTTAGTAATAGCTCGTGTTGCCTTTTCTTGTATTACTAGACGTGTAAATGCTACGACAAAGAAAGCATTGTTGACCCAAAATAAAAACAGGGGAAACTGTAGAGGATTTGGTTAGAAATGCGAGGACATATGAGCATGGCTAACGCCATGGACGAGCTGCTAAAGTACTAGGCCCGTGAGAAGTCTGAGATAGCAGGGCCGTGAGAAAGCAGCAATGTCCTTGGGTATTCTAACTTGAGCTGAAAAACAGGAGTTTGGCATTACCAAAACAAAGACCCTTAACGAGCCACCTGTGTAAACAATGAAAGGCAGTTAAGATGATATCACCACCTAACTGTGTACCAATAAGGAGCCTAATCCTTGTAATATTCATGAGCCTATTATAAAGTGTATATTAAGCTGCTGTCAATCTTCAATAAACGAAGTTCCTGGATTCTTACATTAAGGTGTCTGAGAGCTTTCCGTCGCGACAGGTTACAGCTTGTGTTCTGCCTTTCCTGCCTCCCAGAAATCTCCCTGTCCCTGTGTGAGGGCCTGAAACTGCAGCTGCTCTCCCCACTTAGTTCTCAGTTGGTGTCAGGACAAAGGGACAGGCGGGCTCAGGACCCTGGGACAAGGGGCCCCAAGCCCTGCAGCTCCATCAGGGATGAACTTGGCTCAGCTTTGCTCTCCTGCTCACCCCTCGTGCAGAATTAGAGGAGAACAGTGGAAAGTTCTGCTGGAAGTCACCGACCCAGTGGGCAGGAGCGTGTGGAAGGGAAAACCTCCAAGGCATCGGCTCCCAGTTAATCCTTAAACACTCTTTCCACCATCTCCTTTCTCTGGGCAGAGCTTCCCGGCCCTGCTGAGCAACAAAGTACTCTGCTTCTCCTCTCTACCTCAGTCCCTTGCACCCAGTCCCTGATGTCCTGAGCCAAGAGAGCAGCAGATGTTCCAGGTGCCCCACGTACAGCTCTGCTCCTCCGTTCCCAAAGCCTCACATCTCACAGCTGCCCTAAGAAGTCAAAAGAAGAGGGGCAGCTGGACCAGGGATTCCTTCCAGTTTCCTAAGAGCAACTCAGCTGCAATCCCAAGCACAGAGCAGAGCAGAGGCCACCCTGTTTGACACAGCAGGCCTTCATTGCTGCCTGCAGTGGGCACCCACTCTCTCTGCATTGGTAACACAAAGCTGAAAAATCCTGTGCTGTGTGGCTTGGCCAAGATCTTTCCCCTCCCTCTTCCTTGCTTTAGAGCTTTTCCTGCCTCAAACACCATGTTCAGCTGCTGCACAAAAGGGTGTGTCTCCTGTGAGCCTTGTGTGCCACTGAGCAAACCTGGGCACATCATCTCTTGGACACCCACAGGAAACCCAAGTGCCACTGGAGACCTCCTTGCCCAGGACTGCATCTGAATCCAGGCTGGGATTCACACGGCTGCCTGTGTTCAGCCAGGAATTTCACTCCAAGTCAGCCAGAGATACAGGACGTGGCACAGTTGCCTCCATAGTGCCATATCCCCTGAATTTAGACACCTGTGCAGGTCAAGCAGATACAATGCACATCCCAACAGTGCCCTGGGCCTCTCCAGACTGGCATATAGAGGCTGAGCAAGGTATTAGTATTTTCATCAGGACCTGCAGATACAACAAGGAGGAATGGCTTTGAACTGAAAGGGAGTAGGTTTAGATTAGATGTTAGGAAGAAGTTCTTCCCTCTGAGGGTGGTCAGGCCCTTGGCCCAGGTTGCCCAGAGAAGCTGTGGCTGCTCCATCCAAGTGGCCAAGTGTCCAAGGCCACGTTGGACAGGGCTTGGAGCAGCCTGGCCTAGTGGGAGGTGTCCCTGCCCATGGCAGAGGGGTGGAACTGGATGGGCTTTAGGGTCCCTTCCAAGCCAATCCATTCTATGATTCTATCCCAGCAGGTGGGAAGTGGCAGAGTATTTCTCCAGGCTCTCCATCCAAGGCTGGCAGTCTCTGTGGCTCAACTCACCTTCCTGAAGGTCCTGGCCCAGCAGCTCCTGCAGGGCTGGGACAGAACAAAGCCCCAGCAAGTGCCTCTGACACACAGCCCAAGGCCTGAGCTCAGAGAAACCAACAGTGCCCTCGCTGGGCTGCTCCTGGTGGCAACTGGTGTCTGAGTCTCTGGGTTCCAATGACCAGGGCAGGGCAGGGCAGAAGCCATTGCTGCTCACCATGCCCTGGAGTCCCTGCTCTGATCGAGGAGATTACAAGGAACAGCGTTCAGGTGTTATCCAAAGGCAATTTTGAACTATTTCCCTCACTTGAAACCAAAAAAAAAGAGTGGGAACAATTTTCCTTCCTTTGCTGCTCTCTGCTCTTGCCCCCAGTAGATTGTGCTGTTGGCCACCCTGTTACCCTCACAGGGCAACTGGGAGCTCAGCTCTATCCAGATACCCTGAAACTCCAGTTGGGCTTCAGGAGCTCCATCTACATTCCAGAACTTCCATGTCAGCTCAGGCTTGGGCCTTGGGTCTGAGCTGTGTTAAAAGTATTCCAGCCTCAAGCTCCATTCCAGCCATCTCATTGACCCTCCCACTGACCCTCACCCACGGACTGTCTGTGTGAACAGCTGGGAAAGCTCATCATCCCTCCCCTGTCCTGGAGGACTTCATCAACATCAACACATTTGGAAAGAACAGCAGCAGCCTCCAAATTCCTGGCATGCAAGAAGGGCAGAGCTCTGCTGGGGTGCAGAAACCACAGTGGGATTGAGGCTCCAGTTCTGAACCCAGGGCCCAGCTGTGCTGCTGCTGGAAATGCTCATTCACTTAAAACCCAGGATTCCCAGGACTCTGCCCTGAGATTTTGTGTAGAGCTCGCTGGGTAATTCAGCTGCTCTGCTTTGGGTTGCACTTTGGCTGCTGTTTCCTCCCTTTGTTGAAACCAGGCAGTCAGTGTATTTGCCATTGTGCAGCAGGAAATCACAGGAGGTGGAAACACCCTAAAAATCATCTCAGTCTTCTGGCAGCACGAGCACTTCCCAACACAGTGAGCCCAGGGAGTGCAGGGGGTGGGGGCCAAGCTCAGGAAGGATAATGAAGGCTTGACACAAAGGGTAGGAAGCAACATCCAATTTCTTTAATGGCTTTTTCCAGCTGTCATCCTACCCACCCCCCACAAACAGCCAGCCCCCAACTTAAACATGAATCAGACATTCTCAACACTCCCACACTCCCCTGGGGAGCAGGACAAGGACCTGGAGGGCCCAGAGCAGGCACAAGGTGTTGGGAGAGGAATGTGAGCTGACCTGTATCTGCTCAACCCGTGGGACACAAGGAGAAGAGGGGTGGGAATGCTGTGAGGAGTGGGCTGTGCCTCAGGATCTCATGGGCAGCAGGAGCCCCTGGCTGGGAGGTGGCTGTGGGGTCACATCTGTCACATCCCTCACAACTCAGCAGCAGCCTTAGATGTGGTCTGGCCCCAGGAGGTGCCCTGGAACGTGGTGCAGCAGTCATGCAGATCCCACCCGTGGAAATGTTCTCCCACTGTGCTCCTGGGACCTCTTTCCATGTTTTTTTCACCCCATTAAGCCCAAATCCCTGCCCTGCCCCGGCCCAGCTGAGCAGCACAGTCAGGTCTGGCCCTGCAGCAAGAAATGGAGGCAATGGAGGTCAGGGACAGGGACTCTGTGTCTGGAAAGCTCAGGAGATCGATCATCAACTCAGGCAGCTCCTGCTGCCCCAGGGCCAGGGCAGCCTCTCTCCGTGGCTCCTCTGCTCACACCGGGAGGAGCCGCCGAGCCGCTTGTTCCAACCCTGTCCCAGCAAGTGCCAGCCCCTCGCTCCCACCACTCCTCCGTGTTGCTACTGCTGCTCCCAAAATTCACAAGCACACAAGCTCCCTAAATCGCTGGTTTGGAGCTCCAAAGCTGCCTAAATGGGGGCTACTGAGCCCAAAATCTGCTTCGCTTGGTCTTTTGGAGCCCAAAAGCTCTTTCAATCGCTCTTTCTGAGCTGAAAATATCCCCAAATCGCTCTCCCTGACCCAAAGCTCCTGATACCAGGTTTCCTGAGCCTCAGCTTCCCCAAATCGGGGTTTCTTAGGCCCAAGGTTCCCTAAATTGGTGTTTTGGAGCACCAGGGCTCCCTAAATCATTCTTTCTGAACCCAAATGCAACCTAAATTGCCCAAATCCTCCTGGAATGCCTGTTTCTCAGCCCCAAAGCTCCCTAAATCGGTGCTTTGGACCCCAAAGTGTCCTTAAATTTGTAATTCTGAGCCCAAAATCTCTCTAAATTGCTGTTTCTGAGCTCAAAATATCCCTAATTTTATTTTTTTTTGGAGCCCAAAGCTTGCTAAATTGGTGTTTCTGAGACCCAGAGCTCCCCAAGAGGTTTTTTCCTGAGCCAAAAAGCTCCTGAAATCGTTGTTCTGCAACCCCAAAGCCCCCCCAGTCGCATTTTCTTAGCCCCAAAGCTCCTGAATTTACTGTTATTGCCCCAAACCCGCCGAAACAGGGGTGTCTAAGCCACCAAGTTCCTGAAATTGGGGGTCCAGAGCCCCGAACTCCCAAACTCCAGCCCCGTGCCCCCTTCTCCTCTCCCCGGGGCTCCGGTTCCTCTCCCGCCCCGGGAACCGCCCCCCGCCCGCAGCATTTTCGCTCGTGGTTTCCGAGAAAGCCGGAGGGAACCCGAGCGCTGGGTGGGGGTGGAGCCCGCGGGCGTGGAGCGGGAGCGGGCTTTGACTGGCAGCAGTCGCCGGGCCCTCTCCTCCCGCCGCGGAGCCGCCGGTGCCCGACCCCGGCCCGGTAAGTGCAGCCCCTCGTCCCACCTCTGCCCTGCTGGGCTGCTGCTGCTCCCGCAGCTCATGTTTCTGCGCCCAGAGCTCCCTAAATCGCTGGGTTGGAGCTCCAGAGCTGCCTAAGTGGGGGCTACGGAGCCTGAAATCTGCTCGAATTGGTCTTTTGCAGTCCAGAAGCTCTTTCAATCGCTCTTTCTCAGCCAAAACTCTCCCCAAATCGCTCTCCCTGACCCAAACCTCCCGACAACAGTTTCTCTAAGCCTCAGTTGCCCCAAACTGGGGGTTCTTAGGCCCGAGGTTCCCTAAAGTGGTGTATTCTGAGCCCCAAGTCTCCCTAAATCAGTGTTTCTGGACCCAAATGCACCCTGAGTTGCTGTTTCAGGCCCCAAGAGCTCCCTAGGTGGTAATACTGAGCTCAGTAATGTTTCTGAGCTCAATATCCATAAATGGAAATTTCTGAGCTCAATAACTGCCTGAAACAGAAATTCTAATGCCAACATCTCCCTAAATGAGTGGTTTTGAGCCAAACGCTCCTTAAATTGGTGTTTCTCAACACCAAATTTCCCTAAATCAGAGTTTGGATCAGTTTCTCAGCCGGAAAGCCCTTTAAATCACTGTTTCTGAGACGCAAAGCTCCCAGAATTGGTGTTTCTGAGCCTAAATGCTCCCAGAATCAGTATTCTAGCACCTTGATGTGATAGTTTCAGTCTAGGCCTTCCTGGAGACCAGCTTGTAAGCAGGAAGGAGCTAGGGAAGTGACCCAGGAAGTATTCCATGCTGTTCCTTTACGTAACATGAAGTATAAATAAGCTGGTCAGAGAGACCTCGCCCTCTCTTCTCCCGGGAGTTTTGGGAACGGTGGGTCCCTGTGTCAGCCTTGCTGGTCTGGAGCTGAGGCTGCAGTGACTGTTGTTGACTGCACGTGTGAGGGGACAGTGCTGAGCCGGGTCCGGCCGTCCTGCTTTTCTCAAGGGAAGTGGTGAGACTTTGTTAGTTCTTTATTTTGTCGGTTACCAGGTTTTTCGATTGCGCAGACCTGTTTTGCTTTTGTCCATTTTTGTCCCTTTTTGTCCCTTTTCCCTTTTTCCCTTCCCCTCTTTCCCTTTTGGGAGCAATTTGGGGTTCCTGTGTTTATATGTACATAGCACCTTAATTGTATAGCTGTAATATATGTAAAATATATATATTTTATATAGCTTTCACTTTTCCGGTTTTTTCTTCTCTCTCCCTCTTGGGAGCTTTTCTTTTGTAGTCTGTGGGGTTTGGCAGGAAGCCAACTACAACCGGCTACACTTGAACTACCCTCACTTGAGCCACATGACCTGTTTCCCATCACATTGTGGGTTTTGGAGGCTAAAAATTCCAGTGCCACCCCAGTGCCCCCAGTATCACTCGCTGGCTCCCCCCAGTGCTCCCAGTATGACTCTCTGGCTCCCCCTAGTGCTCCCAGTATCACACATCAACCCTCCACTTTCCACTCCCAAGTCTCCTCTGAAGCACCGTAGGGGAGTTTCCCAGGCCAGGGCCTGGATTTTGGAGCTCATCTCTAAGGGGGTGGGGGCAGGAGAAGACCCTGCCCAGCCCTTTGAGCTCTCAGCTCTGGAGCTTCGTGGTTTTCCTTCAGCTCTTCCCATTTTTCTCTTCTCCAGGTGAAGGTCCTGGGTCGTGACATGCCCGGGGAGCCTCGGCAGGGTAGCTCCAGGCGGGAGGTGACCTTGGTTGCAGCACCTTCTGTGACCAAACACCCTGGAGCAGCCCAAGAGCTGGATGGGAGGTAGGAGCTCTGGGAAGTGAGCGGTTTTCATGGCACTGTGGAATGGTTTGGAAGGCTGTGCCTGAGCGCTGATGGAGCACAATGGAAGGGGAGACGCTGTGCCAGAGGGAGTGTCAGGGAGGATGAGGATGGTGTGAAGGAGCAGCTTAAATATATGGAGATCCTCAGCAAGATGGGCAAAGGTTGACTTGTGTGAGTGAGCAGCAGAGAAGTCAGAAAGGGAAGGACACTGTCTTGGCACTTAGAAATTCTAGAGAAGTCTGAGAGCAACCCAGAGAAGCCTTGAGGCCAATGACCTGGTCCTGGCCCCCAAGCTGGTCAGGGATATGATCATCAGTGTGAACCTAGGCTGTCCCAGCCCTGAAATAGTGGGGTCCCAGCACCAAAGGGCAGTGAGTAAGGCCAGCAGCAGAGCGCACAGCTGGGGCTGCAGAGGAGAAGACTTGGATGAACTTGGGGCACTGAACCAGGTGGTGGCATGGGAAGCAGATCTGAAGGGTGAAGGAGCTCAGGAAATCTTACAGGGCAGGCTCTTCCAAGGACAGGAATGATCTCTCCAGGTACCCCTGATTAAACACTCATCTCATGGGGCTGCTTGGCTGAACTGCCTGAGCTCCAGGGCAAAAAGGCAGCACACAGGAGGTGGAACCCATGGCCAGCAGCAGCAGAGAAAGCCAACAGCGTCCTGGGCTGAGTGAGCAGGAGCACAGCCAGGGGAAGGGTTTAACCCCTCAGCTCAGTACCTGGTCCACCACACCTGCACAGCGACAGGGACACTGTGGCAGTCAGGAACCACTTCACTGGGGGGGCACTGAAGTGGGAATCCTCCAGTTGTCCTTCAAGTGTTGGTGGGATTTCCCTAAGAACATCAGTGTCTACGACAACAAAAACCAGCAGAAAAGCATGACTACCTAAGCAGGAGCACCTGCAGCAGAGCAGTCTGCCCCTCTGGGCAATGCCAGTGGAATCGGGGTTTGCAATACACAGCACGGCCCCCCATCCACAGCAGACCTTAGGGCAGGGACTGTCCCTCTGTGCTGGGCATGACATTCCGGGGTCTGGAATATCCCTCTGGCCCATTCGGGTCACCTGTCCTGGCCGTGCTCCCTCCTGGTTTCTTGTGCAGCTCCTCCCAGGCAGATCATGGGCAACTGAAAGCTCCTTGACTTGGGGTGAGCACGACTGAGGCACAGCCGAAACACAGGTGTGTCATCAATGTTATTTTCATCCTAAATTCACACCAGGCAGGCTCGTCCCTGGCTGTCATAAAGCCCAGCAAAGGCCCTGGGGTGGATCACAGGGGAGCAGCAGGGTTCAGCCCTTGTTCCAGCAAACCCCAGGGAAAGCAAAGGGTTGGCAGTTCACAGCCTCCTGTCTCTCTTGGCTGCCCCCCCAGATCTTCTCAACTGCCTCCTCTTCTCTAGTCCTGTTCCCACCCCATAGCTTTTGCTCCCCTTTTCTCTTGCATTGCAGAGTGAACCCTGAGAAAAGGACCTGGGACAGAAGAAGCATCGAAGTCATTGGAGGAGCTGGTAAGAGCTGTGTTTCTTCTGTTTGAACAGTGATAGAAGGGGAAATAAGTGATTTTAAAAACCCCAAGTACATCAGAGGTTTGAGCAGTATAAGGGATATGTGAGTCCCAAAAAGCTCCTTCATGCATTCTTGAAATCCGGAGTGAAAAGTCCTAGTGAAGTTTCCTTTTTTTCTTTTTCTTTCTGCATCAACCCAGTGGGCAGAAATGGAGAGCTGGTGGCAGAGTGTCCTAAGAGATGTATTTGGGTTCCTAAGTAGGTGTGCTGGATCCCATTCCTCTTGCCTGTGGTCATCTGAAAGTCTTTGAGAAGACAGGCCCAAATGAAAAGGCCAAGGGACAATGAAGGGCCCTGGGAGGTCCCTCTCCACTCGTGCAGTGTGGAGGAGGAGTGTCTCACATTTTGGGGGTGACTCTGTTCTGGTGGGACTGTGCTGAGGCACCTGTGTGGTGCCTGAATGCTGTGGCAGCAGAGGCAGCTTCTTGGCCAGGAGAGCCTGAGTGGCCTCGAAGGTCAGAGCCCCCCCAGCGCTGCTGTCGGGCTCCTGGTGCACAGGACCTTGTGGTTCCAGGGCCAGCTGGGTGGTGTGTTCTGCCCCAGAACCTGCTCAGTGCATTCCAGGAGTTCCTCAGGAAAAGTTCTTTCTTAAATGTCCTCTTTTACTTTTTGTTTTATTTTCATGTGACCCTGATGCACAGTTGCTATGGTTGGTCTGCAGCTGGCCAGTGTGGCCATAGACGAGTATCGAGAGCACAGAGGTGAGTGAGCTGATCCCATTCCTGGTGCCTGTGCTCATCCCTGGGAACCTCTGGGATGTGAGGTGTTGTCCCTGAGAGAAGCAAAGCCTCTCTCTGAGCATGTTATATGCAGAACCCCTTCAGTGCACAGCAGGAGGCCTGGCCTTTGGGGTGGGGTGAGTTTGGTCAGAGGGACGTCCCTCTTTGACCAGAGACATGTCCTGCTCTAGCAGAGGGTATCCCTCACAATTGGTAAGGATTGAAAGACATAACACAGCACTTCTGGGATTTCCTTTCCTTCCCTTGAGCACTAAAGGAGGAATCTCTTCCTGGGCTTTCCTCCAGGGCCAAAAGGGAGAAGCCTTTCCATGCAGGTGAGGGCCAGGACTTGCCCACACTACCTGGAAACTAAACCCTGCCAAACAAAGAGAAGAGACGAAGGCCTGTTGTGCATGTTGGCCCAGCACAGTGAGGTCAAATAGTCCCATCTGTCCATAAATTCCCACTTCCAAGGCCCTCCAGAAGTGCTTTGCTGTATTTCCCAGCCCCGGGCAGGTGTCCAGGCCCCCAGGGTGCAGAGCTGCCCCGGCAGTGGCTTTGCCCAGCACAGCCTGGGCTCTGCTGGCTCCCATCCTGCCCAGGTTCTAAGGCAGCTGTTTGTCTGTCCCTGCTCTTTGCAGCTGGCATGGGGGCAGGGCAATGTTCTTCCCTCAAGGAACACTTGGAAATCAGCAGGGCCTGGGCTCTCCCCCGTGGCCAGGCCCTTGGGGAGTGAGGGGCAGGGGGCTTCCTGTCAGTGCTCCTCCCCAGCAGCACAGGAGCTCCAAGCCCATGTTTCTGAGAGCTCACAGTGGTGCTGAGACTCCTTTCCAGAGACAAAAGCTGGAAAACAGTCTCCATGTCCCAAGGAAGACTGGAGCTCCAGGAGAGAGGCCAAGGCTCCTTCCCGGAGCAAACTCCTGGTGGGAAAGGATTTGAAAGCTGGGGAAGAGATCACTGATGGTGCCCAGAGTGCAACAGTTTGGGAATTCCCCAACCCTGTTTTTCAGGGATGAGTGAGTTCTTTTTCAAGGCTGCAAAATTAGAAAGGATTCTCTAAAGAAAACGCAGTGTGGAGCAAACAAATTAGTAAACAGGCCGGACATGAGGGATCTGAGTCTCAGTTTCTTGTTCCCTCCCTGCATGAAGAAATAAGGAAAAAAAGCCCATTTACAGGTTGCACCTCGACTGCAAGGCTTAATTCCTCTGAAGTGAGTATTTCTCAGGAGGAGAGAGGAATTAAAAAGACAACCTGCAGGAAGGCCTAAGAAGAGACCCTGAAGAAGAGACTTGAAAACAGAGGATTTGAGCATCCTCAGGGCAGATGGGTGGTCTCCCCTTCAAGGGGGCAATGTCAGTCTCCCACTGACACCTGTATTTTTTCACAGAAAGAAAAAGGCAAGCCAAGGCCTTAAAGCCCCAGGAATCATGGATGAAGGAGGACTTCCAGGAGCTCATCCAACAAGTGAAAGCTATGCGTGAAGATCTCCAGAAAGGGCAGGAATCCAGTAAGTGTGATATTCAGCTGCTCAAAGACCTGAACAGGGAACTAGGTTAGCAGGGCCATTTCCAAGCTGACTTCCATCTCTCTGAACACCAAAGCTGCTCTGCAGGCAAACCACTCTGAGGGTTCACAATGGTGCTGAGACTCCTTTCCAGAGACAAAAGCTGGAAGAGAAAACAGTCTCCATGTCCCAGATCAGTGGTCTCCCCTTCAAGGGGGCAGTATCAGTCTCCCACTGACACCTGTCTTTTTTCACAGGAAAGACAGAGGAGGGAAATCCCCCAAAGGCTCAAGGATCCGGGATGGAGGAGATCCTTCTGCAGCTCTGCAAAGAAATGAAAGCTATGCGTGAAGATTTCCAGAGAGAGCTGGCATCCACACATCAGGATATTCGGCTGCTCAGAGAAGACCTGAACAAGGAACTAGGTGAGCAGGGCCATTCCCAAGCCGACTTCCATCTCTCTGAACACCAAAGCTGCTCTACAGGCAAACCACTCTGAGAGCTCGTCCTGCACAGCTCCTCAAAGGGGATGGAGAAGGACGGCCCTGACATGGGGCACAGCTTTTGTGCTGCCTGACCCTGAAACAGCTCCCTGCTGAAGTGTTCTCTGCAGGTGGTCATGGCCACACTTATCTCCCTCATCTCTGCAGAGAGTGTGTGCTGTGAGTTCTCTGATCCCCTGATCCTTGTTAAGGTTCCCCCCTCGCAGTCCTGTCAGCGTCTCTCTCCCTTTCCCCACTCCCCTTCTTCCACTCCCCACTCCTGGGACCGTGTTGGGGCACATGTGATCCCAGCCTTGTCTTCCTGTTGAAGATCCACAAGGAGACCCAGCTCCATGAGCACTGCAGGTGTCTCTGAGCACAGGGGCCTGTGGAGAACAGCTCTCCCTGAAGGAGCTGGTGCTGGGAAGGAGTCAGCTGGGGCACAGATACCACTGTGGGCCTGAGTTTCTTGTCCCCTCCCTGCTAAAGGACAGAGGGAAAAGGGAAAACCATCTCAACATCTGCATTGTAGAATGGAATTCGTGGGAGCTGAGGATTTCTAAGGGGGAGTGAGGAAAGAAAAATACACCCAGAGGAGAGCCTTGCTATTTGCTTTTTAAATTGTTATTTTTGTACTTTTCTCTCTTCATTATATGGAGAGGACCTAGTATAATATGCCCCTTCACTGTTGGAGAGGGGTAGGGAGAGGTTGAAACAAAAGGGGAGTGACTTGTTTACAATCTCAATCCACCAGTAACTGTGCAAAGGCATCACAGTCAGTGACCCAGGATCATTGTTCTGCCTTCACAGACAGGAAAATGAAGAAAATGGCGAAGGCCCAGGAATCCAAGATGGACAAGGAATTCCAGCAGCTCCGCCAAAGGATTCGAACTCTGGAACAAGAATTACGTGGTAGGCAGGGGTCCAAACAACACAGCCTTCAGCTCCTCGGAGCAGAAACGGAGATGGAACACGGTGAGCAGGGCCATTCCCAAGCACTTCCATCTCTCTGAACACCAAAGCTGCTCTACAGGCAAACCACCCTGTGAGCTCGTCCTGCACAGCTCCTCAAAGGGGAGGGAGAAGGACGGCCCTGACATGGGGAGAGGCCCAGAGAAGCTGCCTTCAGTCCTGGGAATCACCACCACAATCCATCCCGTGTCTAAAGGCCCCTTGTCTGGGCCTCTGCACACGGGGAACAAACAGCTTTTGTGATCTGTGACACTGAAACAGCTCCATGCTGAAGTGTTCCCTGCAGGGGTCAAGGCCCCTCTTCTCTGCCTTGTCTTTGAGGGCAGTGAGGACAGCTCTGACCCGATGGGTGCTAAAGGTGTCCACCTCCCAGTCCTCCCACGCACTCACCTTCCTCATGACAGAGGGTTGTCTCCCATGGCCCACGGATGCTGTCTGCAGACGTGGAGGGGGATGATCCCTACCCCCCATCCTGCCCCCCAGGCCTTTGCCAAGGCCTCAGGAAGGCTCACAGGGCCTGGGCTCTTTCCCCAGCCCTGCTGCAGTCAACCCATCCAAGCAATTCAAGGAACCTGGTCAGGAATAAGGGCAGGCACCAGTCCAGGCTCAGGGCTGCCCCTCTGGCAAGTAGCTGTGCAGAGAAGGCCCTGGGGGTTCTGGTGGACAGAGAGTTGGCCAAGGGTGAGCAATGGCCAAGAAGGCCCAAGGCTGCCTGGGCTGCCTTCGGAAGAGCTTTGCCAGCAGGCCAAGGGAGGAGCAGCCCTGGTGAGGCACATCTGGAGTGCTGTGTCCAGTGCTGGGTTCCTCAGTACAAGGGAAACATGGAGCTCCTGCAGCGGGTCCAGCTGAGGCTGCAGAGATGATCAGGGGCTGGAGAGGCTGAGGGAGCTGGGCCTGTTTAGTCTGGAGAAGAGAAGTCTGAGAGGGGACGTCATCAGTGGACACAAGTGTTTGAAGGGTCAGGAGGATGGAGCCAGGCTCTTCTGGGTGGTGCTGAGTAATAGGATGGGAGGCAATGGGCAGAAAGGGAAACAAAGCAATTTCCACCTGAACACAAGGAAGAACTTCATTTCTGTGAGGGTGACTCAGCACTGGGACCAGTTCCTAGAGAGATTGTGGCGTCTCCTTCTTTGGAGATACTCAAAAGCCAACTAGACATAAACCTGAAGAATGGTCTCTAGGAGACCTTGCTTGAGCAGGGAGTTTGGACTAGAAGACCTCCAGTGGTCCCTTCCAACCTTACCCAGTTGGTGATTTGCTGAGGGTTTCATTACATTTCTGATTTATTTCTGTGGACTTCTTTGGATATGGTCCAAGATCTTCTAAAGAGTCTTCTCTCCTGGAGAGGATCTCAAAGACGTGGTCAGGTCATAATTTACTTCTCTTATCGTTCTTTGCTCTGACACACAACCCTCGTTCTCAAAACTAAGACATCTCCTACTCCATATCAGTCACTGACACAGGGAAATAAGGGAGCAGGAGGTGGCACAAGACTATCAGTCACAGATGTGGGATCAAACACTATTGTACTAAAAAGAATTTTCCAACATCTTCCCCCACTGCTGCAGACACTCCTTTTTAAAAGAAAATATAACTTGTTTGGTAACGCTCCCGACCTCCCAGGCACTCCCAAGCCCCCTCCCCAGAGTGTCAGCACCAGGAGCAGAAAAGGCCTTGTCTCTATGTAAGCCCCACCCAGCAATAACAAAAACACCTCTGTTATCATCCCTGTGTTCAGCACAAATCCCAAACAGCCCCACACCAGCCCCTGGGAACAAAAGGAACTCTGCCCCAGCCCAAACCAGCACACAGGACCCAAACTACCCTGGAACTTCCTCCTCTGAGTGGTAGAGGAGACAGGGAGGAGTGGGGCCAACCACAAGGGCCTTGCTGCTCTGCCGACCCCGGGGTCTGTGCAAGGGGCACCGTAAGCAGCTGACCTCCGGCTGAGCATATTGAGCCTGGCTTTTCTATGGGCAACATTTTGCTGCCCGGAGTCTCCTGGTGTCCATTTGGACCTCCTGGAGGGAGGCAGGAGATGGTGACTGAGGAGGAGTGGAGGCTCTGTTGGGTCCCCCTCTGGAGTGTTCAGTGCCCAGAAGTGGACACATGGATTTGCTGCGGGTCTTGCACAGCCTGGAGCTGCAGGTGCCTGTGTGTGTCCCAGATGGGACAGGAGAGTCCAGGGCTGCAGGAGAGGGTCAGATTTGGTGCAGCCTGTGCACATCCTTGGGCATGACATGGACGTAGTTCAGAGCCTGCTGGCAAGTGAGTTATTGCAGAACAGATGAACAGAGAGCAAAGGTGGCGTGTGAATCGGGGTACAGGCAGTGTTCAAAACAACTGCCATCAAAACCTGACAGCACTGAGGGAGCTTTCATCAGAAATGGCCTTGACTTCTCTACCCTCCTGCAGAGATGTTTCTGATACAATGGCTTTGGAGCCCAGCCCCACGTGTTGCTGTATTGCACCTCCTTTATCTCAGCTTGTTCTAATATTTCATCACCCTCATTGCAAAAAGCTACCAAAAACCTTTTTTCACACATTCATTGGGAATTTCTCATGTTGCAGCTTGCGCCTGTTACTTCTTACCTGATGAAGGCACATCTCCAAGAAGATGGAGAGAGAAGTGTAGCAAGGACAATGAGCCCCAAACCAGTCCCCGAGTCTTACAGACATTGTTACCTGGGGGGGTGGTGGAGTCTCCATCCTTGGGGATATTCAAAAGCCCCTGGAGGAGGTTCTGGCCACCCAGCTCCAGGTGTCCCATCTGGGTTGGACCAAATGATCTCTGGAGGTCCCTTGCAACCTCTCCTTGTCTGTGTTTCTGTGATTCTGTACAGGGCACGAGACATCTGAAAACACAACTTTCAGAATCTACAAAGTCAGATGTAGCTGGATCTCTACCCAATTCCTGTGTGTGTTTAATTTTCACTCCCTCTTGGCTCTTTAATCTTTTGCAGGTGTGCCGATAGAAAGTGCATCAGAAGACGAGGGCACTGATGTAGATGCATAGACAACTCCCGAGCTGGTGAAGCACTGATCAACAAATTTAAAGTCTGGCACTCATTACATTTCTCTTGAGCTTGGCCCCCCACCCCCTGCACTCCCTGGGCTCGCTGTGTTGGGAAGTGCTCGTGCTGCCAGAAGACTGAGACAATTTTTAGGGCTTTTCTCCCTCCTGTGAGCTGGTTCCTGCTGTGCCAGGGCAGATCCATCCACTGCCCGGTTTCAACAAGTGAAGGCAACAGCAGCCAAAGTGCAACTGAATTACCCAGCGAGCTCTACACAAAGTCTCAGGGCAGAGTCCTGGGAATCCTGGATTTTAAGTGTTTTAACATTCTGTGTGTGCAAAGAGTCTGGGATGTACAACAATAGGGGAACCATGTCACCTGGAGAATGAAGTGTTCAGTTGCAATCCTGATTTTTCTGTGACACGTTTACTATGCTCGCATTACCTGTCTTTCTTCCTGCTTCTGTTTTTAGTTAAATGTTTATCAGTACAAGTGTAAAATTAGCATGTTCCTCCTGAGGCAGAAACCTGAACTGTGACCATCTTGTTTCAGGTTTGTTCTGGGCACTTACATGTGGGAATAAGCTGAGTCAGATGCACCTGCATTCAGTTAATTAGAGTCAAAAGGGAGTGTTTTGGCCTTGGAGCTGAGAAGGAGTGTGTCAATCAAAACATTGAGTTTGAAAAAGGTCCTGAGAATTCTGGTTAACTGAATGGCAACACCAGGTGCTGTTGACCCGAAGGGGTTAATAAAAGGGGAACGCAGAGAGAGCTCTGTGGAGAATCCTGAAAACCCAAGCCTGGTGTGTGTGCAGCCTCATTTCTTCATCGTCTGTATTTGGTGACCCCAGCATTTTCTGTGTGTTACGGGACTTTCTGATGACCACGACCCAACAGGGATAATGGAGTTAGATGTGCCTGGGCAAAGTCTGTCTCTGCTTGGATTCACTCCCCACACTTACACCTGTGTCTTGTGACCAGTTCTTAAAGCAGGTTTTATGAAAATGAGAAATAACATACTGGAGAGAGAGAGGGAGAAAGGCTGCTGTTCCTTGTTCCAGTGAGTCTGTGTCTTACCATCAGTTGTCATTTGACCATGGCAGGAATGTGATTCATAAGAACTATGTGATTTTACAATAATGCAAAGGCCTTAATAAAAGTATTCCTCTCACACAGGTGCAAAACATCTTTAGGAGCATTTAGTTCTAGTCCTGTTCCCTGGACAATCTCAAAGGTGTTTCCTTTACATAAAACAAGGAAGAAATAAGCAAAGAGGGAAGAAGCATCTTCAGGCCCAAAGGGCAGAAGCAAAGTGAGCTGGTCCTTGCTGAACAACACTGTGCTGCTTTGGCCCGTTCCAGTGGGTGAGGAATGACCAAGGGCCTCGTGGCAATAAACCTTGAGAGCCCCAGCCAAGTGTCCGTGTCTGTCTCCCCATGGCAGGGCAACCACACCCATTCAGATGCTCCATTTCTCCTTGGGTGGATTCCCTGTCTGGGAGGTTCATGTTCTGCAAGGAAAACAGCAGGTCTTGTTGCTCACAGGAGGGGAAACAGGGAATGAGCATTTCCAGCAGCAGCACAGCTGGGCCCTGGGTTCAGAACCGGAGCCTCGATCCCACTGTGGTTTCTGCTCCCCAGCAGAGCTCTGCCCTTCCTGCGTGCCAGGAATTTGGAGGCTGCTGCTGTTCTTTCCAAATGTGTTGATGTTGATGAAGTCTTCCAGGACAGGGGAGGGATGATGAGCTTTCCCAGCTGTTCACACAGACAGTCCGTGGGTGAGGGTCAATGGGAGGGTCAATGAGATGGCTGGAATGGAGCTTGAGGCTGGAATACTTTTAACACAGCTCAGACCCAAGCCTTGGAAGTTCTGGAATGTAGATGGAGCTCCTGAAGCTCAACTGGAGTTTCAGGGTATTTGGATGGAGCTGAGCTCCCAGTTGTCCTGTGAGGGTAACAGGGTGGCCAACAGCACAATCTACTGGGTGCAAGAGCTGAGAGCAGCAAAGGAAAGAAAATTGTTCCCACTCTTTTTTTTTTTTTTCAAGTGATGGAAATAGTTCAAAATTGCCTTTGGATAACACCTGAACGCTGTTCCTTGTAATCTCCTCGATCAGAGCAGGGACTCCAGGGCATGGTGAGCAGCAATGGCTTCTGCCCTGCCCTGCTCTGGTCGTTGGAACCCAGAGACTCAGACACTAGTTGCCACCAGGAGCAGCCCAGCGAGGGCACTGTTGGTTTTTCTGAGCTCAGAGAAACCTCTGAGCTCTGCCTCTGAGCTCACAGCCTCTGGGCTGTGTGTCAGAGGCACTTGCTCGGGCTTTGTTCTGTCCCAGCCCTGCAGGAGCTGCTGGGCCAGGACCTTCAGGAAGGTGAGCTGGGCTCCAGGCTCAGCTGGGGGGGGCATCCCAGTGCTGTCATCAGCCTCCAAGGAATTTTGGGGCTGCATCCCCCCTTTCAGCACAGGATGGGCACCATCCCCCAGACCCACAGCTTGCAAACACCTTTAACCTTCCTTACTTCCTCCTCCCCCCAGCTCTCTGAGCTAATTTTAGCTGCCCACAACACCTAAACTCAACCCCAGCTTTGAAACAAGAACTGGTTCTTAGTGGTCCCTTCCTCTGCCCTCCCCTGCAGCAGCTCAATTGCAGCAGCCGAGTCTTCCCCTGTGCAAACCGAGTTCCCACTCAGGCTGGGAACTGGAGAGAGGCAAATGCCTGATTTGGGGCAGTTTCCTCCCAGGACATTCAAGCACCATTTCCCCTTGGCCAGGTTTAGGTGATTTCAGCCTTCAAAAACCAGGACTCCCTTTGTTTTCCCAACTCAGCCTTGGCTCCAGCTGGCTCTGTGTGCCCTGGTGAGGTGTTGTCTCAAGGACTTGCACAACTGTGAGGTGTTTTCAGCCCCAGTCCCCACTCCAGGCCCCCAAGGTCACTCTCCAAGGTGCTGGATGGCCCTTCAGACCCACCTGAGCCCACCCCCTGTCTGCCCACCCTGTGCAGGGCAGCTCGTGGAGCCCCTGGGACAGGGGATGGTGCCTCTGGATCTGCCTCCCAAAGGAGCTTCTGCCACCCCTGGGGGGGCACAGAGGGGACAGGGGCACCCTCAGCTCCTCCTGCCACGAGCTGATCTGGGACAACAGCCCCAGATCCCAGCGCCTGGGTAGGTCCTGCTCTGTCCTGGGGCTTTGCCAGGATGCTCCCATGGTCAAAATATAAAACCACAAAAAGCTGATAATCCCCCAAACTCCCCCCAGGCAGTCACAGCCTTTTCCTAACCCTGTTCCTTTCGCCAAGGCTCGTTTCTGTTCACTGTTTCCTTTCCCAGCCTGTGCTTGCCCCCATTATCACTGCTCCAACCTCCCACATTGGACATATTTTCTCTCCTGGTTCATTGTTTTTCCTAAATCCTTTTCCTGCTCTACCTTTCCCTGGCCATGCACTATTCCCCAAGACCAAGTCAAAAATTAACAGGTTCAGCAAAGCAAAACTGACCCCACGAGAGCGATTTGTGAATATTATAAGGAAAAAAACCAAGAAACAGGACAAGAATCCACTGACACAGCATGTGGATACTGCTGGTGGGTCACTGGCAGATGCAAAGAGTTTCCACATTTATTAAAACTCTCTCTAAACCCTAACATCAACAAATTCAAATTATTACCAGCCCCTGCACCCAGCATTTGCTCCATAGCGAAATATTCTCCAGGTGAGAACCCTCTGCCTGTGTTTGCAATGTAAGAATCAAAAGGATCATTTTTCCCACCCAAACACTTGATTTTTGAATAAGGTTTAAGTGATGCAGCAGTTTTTCACTGTCCCCAACCCCCAAATTCCTCCTGCCCCAGGCTGCGGTTTAGGGCATTTTGGAGTGAAAAACAGGTGGGGTTGGAAGAGGAGGAGAAAACAGACCCACTGGGGAATAACAGAGGATCCTACCATGGAAAATACTCCCAAAGGCACAGGGGTTGGGGGGAAAAAAGGACTTTTGTGTCCCAAAGAACAGTTCAAAACTATTACAGGCCACTAGAGTCATGGCCTTTTTTTTTTTGGCTGCCCAGGGAAGGGAAATGAGTCCACAAGTGCAGGTGGGAATGATTGAAAGGGTCTTTTCTGTAGTGACCAAAAGAGAGGGAATCAACCAGTCAACAGGAATTTCCACTTTTTATCTGAAAATAAAAGAGTAATTCAGCCCTGACCTGAGGTGTCCCTGCAAGGAGACACCTGGGGGGGTCATTGGACCCCAAAGTGGGACCCACAGGCTGGGATGGAGGGGCAGGCCCTGGGGAGACAGAGTGGGATGGGGAGAGGAAGCTGCTTATTATTTCTCTTCTTAGGCTCACATCCTCCTTCCCCCTCACAAATTCGCTCTGGATCTGGCACAGCAATCTTGGGAAGAGAGAACTAAGCTCAAATCCAAACTTGCTTCGTCCTGGTCCAGCCCAGCCCCCACTCCCCCAGTCTGGCCCACAACCACCACCCTGGTCCGTCCGGCCTGGGAACCCAAGGGATCCTCTGCAATCCCATAAACAGAGCAGAATTCGCTCTCCTCCCCTTGACTCACTACAGGGCAACAAGTGCCATCTCCCTGCCCAGGACACACCAGATCTTGTGCCCAAGGCATCAGAAGTGGGGACAAAGCCTCGTTCAGCTCAGCCTTGGCTGCAGTTTACCCCCACTGTCGGGGCAGATTGAATGGGCCGTGAAGAGAGGGCACAGCTGGGCCCGGCCCTGCGGGGCACCCGGGCTCAGGAGGGCGATGCCAGCTCTGTCCTGCCCAGTCCCTGCTGCCGGTGACGCTGCGGCAGCACCTGGGAGACAAGGGGGAGCTCAGGCCCCGGCCCGGCCCCTCTGGCTCTACAGCTGCTGCGGACCAGGTCGTGTCCCTGTCGTGACATGCAGGTGCCATCGCCTGGAAGCTCCTGGCCCGGGGCAGCTGCAGAACGGGCTCAGCCTCCCAAGGAGGAGGAACCAGCAGCCCCGAGGGTGCTCAGGATTGTGCCCAGCAGCCCCTGCCCAGGCACTTTGCCGCCCAGGAACACCTCCCTCCAGCCCAGGTGGCTCTAAGCTCGCTCCTAGCTGGCCGGGAACGCTGCCCTGCTGTAGGGCAGCCACATCTCTCCTCCCGGGAGGAACCGGACGAGGCAGCGCTGCTGCGGCAGCGGCTCCTTCCGAGCCCGCCGGGGGCTCAGCGGGGAGGAGGAGCCCGCGGGTAGCCGCTCCCTCAGCGGCCCCTGGGGAGGGGACCCGAAGGGCCCCGGGGGGCCGAGCCCGCCAGAGCCCGCTCCTCGCGGCGCCTCCCGCCCCCTCCGCCCGCAGCGAGCCCCGAGCCCCGGCGGGGCCGAGCGGGTCCCACCGCGCCGGGGCCGCGTCCGAGCTCCGCCGCCGCCTCAGCGAGTGCCCGCCCGCCCCCCGCACTTTGAACGCCATCCCACCTCCCTCTTCCGAAAGCCACGCGCTTTACGAGAAACAGCCCCTGGCGATGTGCCCGGAGCCGCTGCTTCAGGAGTCACAGCCCCGGCGAGGTGCCCGGCCTGGCGGGACACCGGGGCAGCGCCGCTGCACTGAACCGGCTGGAGCTCCTGAGAACCTGAGCTGAAGGGCCTGTGACCTGTGGATGAGTTCGGGATGGAGCAGAGTCCCCCCTGCAGCCCGGGGAGGAGCCCACGCCGGAACGGGGGATGCCCAAAGGAGGCCGTGACCCCGTGGGAAGCCCCTGCAGAGCCGTGGCAGCAAAGCCCTGGTGTCCAGGGCTGCCTCCCCCCCCCCTCGCCCCAGTTTGTTGGGTTTAATCCCTAACTCTGCAGCAAACCCTCTGCCCCAGGGCAGCAACGGATCGGTGACACAGCCCCGGAGTGGTGCCAGGAGTGACTTGGGGGCAGGGGGTTCCAGCGCCCCTCACTGCCCACGAGGGGAAAAACGAGCATTCCTGGCCGTGAGATCCAGGGCAGGAACCAGCCATTCCATGTCCCTCAGCTGTTCTGTGTTCCGTGGGCCGTTCCGTGTCCTGGGGCCGTTCTATGTCCCGGGGCCGTTCCATGTCCCCGGGCCGTTCTCTGTCCCAGGGCCATTCCGTGTCCCTGGACCATTTGCTGTCTGTCCAAGTGTGAGAGCCTGAAACTGCAGCTGCTCTCCCCGGTTCGTTCTCAGTTGGTGTCAGGGCACAGGGACAGGTGGGCTCAGGTCCCTGGGACAAGGGGCCCCAAGCCCTGCAGCTCCATCAGGGATGAACTTGACTCAGTGTTGCTCTCTTGGTCACCCCTCATGCTGGGTTTGCCCAGAATTAGAGGAGAACAGTGGAAGCTTCTGCTGGAAGTCACTGACCCAGTGGGCAGGAGCGTGTGGAAGGAAAACCCTCCAAGGCATCAGCTCCCAGTTAATCCTTAAAAACTCTTTCCACGTCAGTCCAATTGCACATTGCCAACTTGCATCATTTGACACAGCAACTCCAGGTGGATGACAGCTGGAACCCACTTGGATCTCTACATTGAGGACGGACATGATTACGAAGATATTATTGTTTGGACTATTGCTGTTACTTATGTTTATGAGCATTTTATTTTGTTTTCCTTGCTTTTTACCTTAATACACAATGTTTTAGAGATGACATTTCATCAATATGCTGTTTGAGTTTCTCAACAGTGGTGTGGTCCAACCACAGACCACATGGTGGAATGTATTCGTGCTTAATTAGATGCTGCTACTTTTCCTCTGTGTTTGGCCCAGCCACTTGAGCGAGTCTGTTCTTTGCCTTCCAAGTTATGAGAAAACAAGCACTGATAAATGAGAACTTGGTCCTTTAAAGAAACATCTTGTGTAAACTGAAATTAATTGGTGACTGGCTATTGGCCAACGGCCCTCCAAGGGCATTTGAAGAAGAAAGTGAAGACGAGGATGATGAAGTAAACCCCCAGACTCATTTAGGAAAGACCCTCCAAGGTGCAGCACGCAGGTCTGGGGAAATTTCAGTGTACACAAGTGTGTGCAGAAGAGATGCCACTTGCATAACAGGGGGAGGGACTGAAGGCCTCTAGCTGGGCGGTGTTGGCCACACCTGCCCAGGTAGATGTCACCAGTTAATTCTATAAAAAGCAGATAGATCGTGCCGGGAGTGAACTCAAGCTTCACACGGAGGACAACGTTGCTTTTGCGGGGACGCTGCTATCTTGTGAGCCTACCGAAGCTCTGAGGATGCAGCTTCTGCTCTGGGGAATTCTGAGCATTCTGGGCTCGGTAAGACAACCTCGTAAGAAACACTTGAGTGAGTGGGGGGCTGTACTGAGGGCTTATTTCCCTCCTCTTTCCTCTCTCTCCGGTTCTCATTTTGTTGGCCACTTCTTTGTAATAAATATTGTTTTGTTGAGCTTTCAAGGGTGTACTGGTTTCAGTTTCGGCATTCGGAGGTGGTCAGGCCCTGGCCCAGGTTGCCCAGAGAAGCTGTGGCTGCCCCATCCACGGAAGTGTCCAAGGCCACATTGGACAGGGCTTGGAGCAGCCTGGCCTAGTGGGAGGTGTCCCTGCCCATGGCAGAGGGGTGGAACTGGATGGGCTTTAGGGTCCCTTCCAAGCCAATCCATTCTATGATTCTATCCCAGCAGGTGGGAAGTGGCAGAGTATTTCTCCAGGCTCTCCATCCAAGGCTGGCAGTCTCTGTGGCTCAACTCACCTTCCTGAAGGTCCTGGCCCAGCAGCTCCTGCAGGGCTGGGACAGAACAAAGCCCCAGCAAGTGCCTCTGACACACAGCCCAAGGCCTGAGCTCAGAGAAACCAACAGTGCCCTCGCTGGGCTGCTCCTGGTGGCAACTGGTGTCTGAGTCTCTGGGTTCCAATGATGCCAATTTTATGCCCCCAAACAAGGCACGGACGGAGGAACTGCTCAGAGACAAAGTTTGTAGCCTTTAAGCAGGAGGTATGTTTATTCTCAGCGCTGGGAAGCAGCCATATCTCTCTGGACAAACTGCTTCATTCCAGCAACTCATAGCTGGACCTTTTATACAATTTTTGTCAAGCAATTGCATCATACAACATGAATATTCATAATATTGCAACATACATTTTTAATATTCATAACAGGTGGAGTTTAGGCAGAGTTAGGGGAGTGGTCTTCAATTTGGGGAGGATTTGAGGGGTCGTTCCTGTTCTTCGGCCTCGTGAACCCTTGTCCTTTCTTCCATCACCACCATAAACTTTGTGAACTTTCCTACTTTGGCTACCTTCCTAGCCTATATGGCAAAAGTTCCTGATATCTTGGCGAGAACACCTGGGTTTAAGCTCATCTTTCCTTATCAGCCTTTGTTTTCATTCTGTATACTTATTTTAGCCTCTTAGTTCCTTCTGTTTTCCTGAGTACATATGCTTCTGTTCTTTTGTGTATATGTATCCTGCATTCTTTAAAGAGTTATAGCCTCCGCTGTCTCTAAGACTACATTCTTCGTGCTTCTGCTTAAATCTATATTCTGAATTTAACTCTCTACTTTTCGTATTGTTATATAACACTTGCTCTCTAGGCCTTGCCTGGCTTCACCAATGAGCAGAGCAGGGCAGGGCAGAAGCCATTGCTGCTCACCATGCCCTGGAGTCCCTGCTCTGATCGAGGAGATTACAAGGAACAGCGTTCAGGTGTTATCCAAAGGCAATTTTGAACTATTTCCATCACTTGAAACAAAAAAAAAAGAGTGGGAACAATTTTCCTTCCTTTGCTGCTCTCAGCTCTTGCACCCAGTAGATTGTGCTGTTGGCCACCCTGTTACCCTCACAGGACAACTGGGAGCTCAGCTCCATCCAGATACCCTGAAACTCCAGTTGAGCTTCAGGAGCTCCATCTACATTCCAGAACTTCCAAGGCTTGGGTCTGAGCTGTGTTAAAAATATTCCAGCCTCAAGCTCCATTCCAGCCATCTCATTGACCCTCCCATTGACCCTCACCCACGGACTGTCTGTGTGAACAGCTGGGAAAGCTCATCATCCCTCCCCTGTCCTGGAAGACTTCATCAACATCAACACATTTGGAAAGAACAGCAGCAGCCTCCAAATTCCTGGCACGCAGGAAGGGCAGAGCTCTGCTGGGGAGCAGAAACCACAGTGGGATCGAGGCTCCGGTTCTGAACCCAGGGCCCAGCTGTGCTGCTGCTGGAAATGCTCATTCCCTGTTTCCCCTCCTGTGAGCAACAAGACCTGCTGTTTTCCTTGCAGAACATGAACCTCCCAGACAGGGAATCCACCCAAGGAGAAATGGAGCATCTGAATGGGTGTGGTTGCCCTGCCATGGGGAGACAGACACGGACACTTGGCTGGGGCTCTCAAGGTTTATTGCCACGAGGCCCTTGGTCATTCCTCACCCACTGGAACGGGCCAAAGCAGCACAGTGTTGTTCAGCAAGGACCAGCTCACTTTGCTTCTGCCCTTTGGGCCTGAAGATGCTTCTTCCCTCTTTGCTTATTTCTTCCTTGTTTTATGTAAAGGAAACACCTTTGAGATTGTCCAGGGAACAGGACTAGAACTAAATGCTCCTAAAGATGTTTTGCACCTGTGTGAGAGGAATACTTTTATTAAGGCCTTTGCATTATTGTAAAATCACATAGTTCTTATGAATCACATTCCTGCCATGGTCAAATGACAACTGATGGTAAGACACAGACTCACTGGAACAAGGAACAGCAGCCTTTCTCCCTCTCTCTCTCCAGTATGTTATTTCTCATTTTCATAAAACCTGCTTTAAGAACTGGTCACAAGACACAGGTGTAAGTGTGGGGAGTGAATCCAAGCAGAGACAGACTTTGCCCAGGCACATCTAACTCCATTATCCCTGTTGGGTCGTGGTCATCAGAAAGTCCCGTAACACACAGAAAATGCTGGGGTCACCAAATACAGACGATGAAGAAATGAGGCTGCACACACACCAGGCTTGGGTTTTCAGGATTCTCCACAGAGCTCTCTCTGCGTTCCCCTTTTATTAACCCCTTCGGGTCAACAGCACCTGGTGTTGCCATTCAGTTAACCAGAATTCTCAGGACCTTTTTCAAACTCAATGTTTTGATTGACACACTCCTTCTCAGCTCCAAGGCCAAAACACTCCCTTTTGACTCTAATTAACTGAATGCAGGTGCATCTGACTCAGCTTATTCCCACATGTAAGTGCCCAGAACAAACCTGAAACAAGATGGTCACAGTTCAGGTTTCTGCCTCAGGAGGAACATGCTAATTTTACACTTGTACTGATAAACATTTAACTAAAAACAGAAGCAGGAAGAAAGACAGGTAATGCGAGCATAGTAAACGTGTCACAGAAAAATCAGGATTGCAACTGAACACTTCATTCTCCAGGTGACATGGTTCCCCTATTGTTGTACATCCCAGACTCTTTGCACACACAGAATGTTAAAACACTTAAAATCCAGGATTCCCAGGACTCTGCCCTGAGACTTTGTGTAGAGCTCGCTGGGTAATTCAGTTGCACTTTGGCTGCTGTTGCCTTCACTTGTTGAAACCGGGCAGTGGATGGATCTGCCCTGGCACAGCAGGAACCAGCTCACAGGAGGGAGAAAAGCCCTAAAAATTGTCTCAGTCTTCTGGCAGCACGAGCACTTCCCAACACAGCGAGCCCAGGGAGTGCAGGGGGTGGGGGGCCAAGCTCAAGAGAAATGTAATGAGTGCCAGACTTTAAATTTGTTGATCAGTGCTTCACCAGCTCGGGAGTTGTCTATGCATCTACATCAGTGCCCTCGTCTTCTGATGCACTTTCTATCGGCACACCTGCAAAAGATTAAAGAGCCAAGAGGGAGTGAAAATTAAACACACACAGGAATTGGGTAGAGATCCAGCTACATCTGACTTTGTAGATTCTGAAAGTTGTGTTTTCAGATGTCTCGTGCCCTGTACAGAATCACAGAAACACAGACAAGGAGAGGTTGCAAGGGACCTCCAGAGATCATTTGGTCCAACCCAGATGGGACACCTGGAGCTGGGTGGCCAGAACCTCCTCCAGGGGCTTTTGAATATCCCCAAGGATGGAGACTCCACCACCCCCCCAGGTGACAATGTCTGTAAGACTCGGGGACTGGTTTGGGGCTCATTGTCCTTGCTACACTTCTCTCTCCATCTTCTTGGAGATGTGCCTTCATCAGGTAAGAAGTAACAGGCGCAAGCTGCAACATGAGAAATTCCCAATGAATGTGTGAAAAAAGGTTTTTGGTAGCTTTTTGCAATGAGGGTGATGAAATATTAGAACAAGCTGAGATAAAGGAGGTGCAATACAGCAACACGTGGGGCTGGGCTCCAAAGCCATTGTATCAGAAACATCTCTGCAGGAGGGTAGAGAAGTCAAGGCCATTTCTGATGAAAGCTCCCTCAGTGCTGTCAGGTTTTGATGGCAGTTGTTTTGAACACTGCCTGTACCCCGATTCACACGCCACCTTTGCTCTCTGTTCATCTGTTCTGCAATAACTCACTTGCCAGCAGGCTCTGAACTACGTCCATGTCATGCCCAAGGATGTGCACAGGCTGCACCAAATCTGACCCTCTCCTGCAGCCCTGGACTCTCCTGTCCCATCTGGGACACACACAGGCACCTGCAGCTCCAGGCTGTGCAAGACCCGCAGCAAATCCATGTGTCCACTTCTGGGCACTGAACACTCCAGAGGGGGACCCAACAGAGCCTCCACTCCTCCTCAGTCACCATCTCCTGCCTCCCTCCAGGAGGTCCAAATGGACACCAGGAGACTCCGGGCAGCAAAATGTTGCCCATAGAAAAGCCAGGCTCAATATGCTCAGCCGGAGGTCAGCTGCTTACGGTGCCCCTTGCACAGACCCCGGGGTCGGCAGAGCAGCAAGGCCCTTGTGGTTGGCCCCACTCCTCCCTGTCTCCTCTACCACTCAGAGGAGGAAGTTCCAGGGTAGTTTGGGTCCTGTGTGCTGGTTTGGGCTGGGGCAGAGTTCCTTTTGTTCCCAGGGGCTGGTGTGGGGCTGTTTGGGATTTGTGCTGAACACAGGGATGATAACAGAGGTGTTTTTGTTATTGCTGGGTGGGGCTTACATAGAGACAAGGCCTTTTCTGCTCCTGGTGCTGACACTCTGGGGAGGGGGCTTGGGAGTGCCTGGGAGGTCGGGAGCGTTACCAAACAAGTTATATTTTCTTTTAAAAAGGAGTGTCTGCAGCAGTGGGGGAAGATGTTGGAAAATTCTTTTTAGTACAATAGTGTTTGATCCCACATCTGTGACTGATAGTCTTGTGCCACCTCCTGCTCCCTTATTTCCCTGTGTCAGTGACTGATATGGAGTAGGAGATGTCTTAGTTTTGAGAACGAGGGTTGTGTGTCAGAGCAAAGAACGATAAGAGAAGTAAATTATGACCTGACCACGTCTTTGAGATCCTCTCCAGGAGAGAAGACTCTTTAGAAGATCTTGGACCATATCCAAAGAAGTCCACAGAAATAAATCAGAAATGTAATGAAACCCTCAGCAAATCACCAACTGGGTAAGGTTGGAAGGGACCACTGGAGGTCTTCTAGTCCAAACTCCCTGCTCAAGCAAGGTCTCCTAGAGACCATTCTTCAGGTTTATGTCTAGTTGGCTTTTGAGTATCTCCAAAGAAGGAGACGCCACAATCTCTCTAGGAACTGGTCCCAGTGCTGAGTCACCCTCACAGAAATGAAGTTCTTCCTTGTGTTCAGGTGGAAATTGCTTTGTTTCCCTTTCTGCCCATTGCCTCCCATCCTATTACTCAGCACCACCCAGAAGAGCCTGGCTCCATCCTCCTGACCCTTCAAACACTTGTGTCCACTGATGACGTCCCCTCTCAGACTTCTCTTCTCCAGACTAAACAGGCCCAGCTCCCTCAGCCTCTCCAGCCCCTGATCATCTCTGCAGCCTCAGCTGGACCCGCTGCAGGAGCTCCATGTTTCCCTTGTACTGAGGAACCCAGCACTGGACACAGCACTCCAGATGTGCCTCACCAGGGCTGCTCCTCCCTTGGCCTGCTGGCAAAGCTCTTCCGAAGGCAGCCCAGGCAGCCTTGGGCCTTCTTGGCCATTGCTCACCCTTGGCCAACTCTCTGTCCACCAGAACCCCCAGGGCCTTCTCTGCACAGCTACTTGCCAGAGGGGCAGCCCTGAGCCTGGACTGGTGCCTGCCCTTATTCCTGACCAGGTTCCTTGAATTGCTTGGATGGGTTGACTGCAGCAGGGCTGGGGAAAGAGCCCAGGCCCTGTGAGCCTTCCTGAGGCCTTGGCAAAGGCCTGGGGGGCAGGATGGGGGGTAGGGATCATCCCCCTCCACGTCTGCAGACAGCATCCGTGGGCCATGGGAGACAACCCTCTGTCATGAGGAAGGTGAGTGCGTGGGAGGACTGGGAGGTGGACACCTTTAGCACCCATCGGGTCAGAGCTGTCCTCACTGCCCTCAAAGACAAGGCAGAGAAGAGGGGCCTTGACCCCTGCAGGGAACACTTCAGCATGGAGCTGTTTCAGTGTCACAGATCACAAAAGCTGTTTGTTCCCCGTGTGCAGAGGCCCAGACAAGGGGCCTTTAGACACGGGATGGATTGTGGTGGTGATTCCCAGGACTGAAGGTAGCTTCTCTGGGCCTCTCCCCATGTCAGGGCCGTCCTTCTCCCTCCCCTTTGAGGAGCTGTGCAGGACGAGCTCACAGGGTGGTTTGCCTGTAGAGCAGCTTTGGTGTTCAGAGAGATGGAAGTGCTTGGGAATGGCCCTGCTCACCGTGTTCCATCTCCGTTTCTGCTCCGAGGAGCTGAAGGCTGTGTTGTTTGGACCCCTGCCTACCACGTAATTCTTGTTCCAGAGTTCGAATCCTTTGGCGGAGCTGCTGGAATTCCTTGTCCATCTTGGATTCCTGGGCCTTCGCCATTTTCTTCATTTTCCTGTCTGTGAAGGCAGAACAATGATCCTGGGTCACTGACTGTGATGCCTTTGCACAGTTACTGGTGGATTGAGATTGTAAACAAGTCACTCCCCTTTTGTTTCAACCTCTCCCTACCCCTCTCCAACAGTGAAGGGGCATATTATACTAGGTCCTCTCCATATAATGAAGAGAGAAAAGTACAAAAATAACAATTTAAAAAGCAAATAGCAAGGCTCTCCTCTGGGTGTATTTTTCTTTCCTCACTCCCCCTTAGAAATCCTCAGCTCCACGAATTCCATTCTACAATGCAGATGTTGAGATGGTTTTCCCTTTGCCCTCTGTCCTTTAGCAGGGAGGGGACAAGAAACTCAGGCCCACAGTGGTATCTGTGCCCCAGCTGACTCCTTCCCAGCACCAGCTCCTTCAGGGAGAGCTGTTCTCCACAGGCCCCTGTGCTCAGAGACACCTGCAGTGCTCATGGAGCTGGGTCTCCTTGTGGATCTTCAACAGGAAGACAAGGCTGGGATCACATGTGCCCCAACACGGTCCCAGGAGTGGGGAGTGGAAGAAGGGGAGTGGGGAAAGGGAGAGAGACGCTGACAGGACTGCGAGGGGGGAACCTTAACAAGGATCAGGGGATCAGAGAACTCACAGCACACACTCTCTGCAGAGATGAGGGAGATAAGTGTGGCCATGACCACCTGCAGAGAACACTTCAGCAGGGAGCTGTTTCAGGGTCAGGCAGCACAAAAGCTGTGCCCCATGTCAGGGCCGTCCTTCTCCATCCCCTTTGAGGAGCTGTGCAGGACGAGCTCTCAGAGTGGTTTGCCTGTAGAGCAGCTTTGGTGTTCAGAGAGATGGAAGTCGGCTTGGGAATGGCCCTGCTCACCTAGTTCCTTGTTCAGGTCTTCTCTGAGCAGCCGAATATCCTGATGTGTGGATGCCAGCTCTCTCTGGAAATCTTCACGCATAGCTTTCATTTCTTTGCAGAGCTGCAGAAGGATCTCCTCCATCCCGGATCCTTGAGCCTTTGGGGGATTTCCCTCCTCTGTCTTTCCTGTGAAAAAAGACAGGTGTCAGTGGGAGACTGACACTGCCCCCTTGAAGGGGAGACCACTGATCTGGGACATGGAGACTGTTTTCTGTTCCAGCTTTTGTCTCTGGAAAGGAGTCTCAGCACCACTGTGAGTTCTCAGAAACATGGGCTTGGAGCTCCTGTGCTGCTGGGGAGGAGCACTGACAGGAAGCCCCCTGCCCCTCACTCCCCAAGGGCCTGGCCACGGGGGAGAGCCCAGGCCCTGCTGATTTCCAAGTGTTCCTTGAGGGAAGAACATTGCCCTGCCCCCATGCCAGCTGCAAAGAGCAGGGACAGACAAACAGCTGCCTTAGAACCTGGGCAGGATGGGAGCCAGCAGAGCCCAGGCTGTGCTGGGCAAAGCCACTGCCGGGGCAGCTCTGCACCCTGGGGGCCTGGACACCTGCCCGGGGCTGGGAAATACAGCAAAGCACTTCTGGAGGGCCTTGGAAGTGGGAATTTATGGACAGATGGGACTATTTGACCTCACTGTGCTGGGCCCTCATGCACAACAGACCTTCGTCTCTTCTCTTTGTTTGGCAGGGTTTAGTTTCCAGGTAGTGTGGGCAAGTCCTGGCCCTCACCTGCATGGAAAGGCTTCTCCCTTTTGGCCCTGGAGGAAAGCCCAGGAGGAGATTCCTCCTTTAGTGCTCAAGGGAAGGAAAGGAAATCCCAGAAGTGCTGTGTTATGTCTTTCAATCCTTACCAATTGTGAGGGATACCCTCTGCTAGAGCAGGACATGTCTCTGGTCAAAGAGGGACGTCCCTCTGACCAAACTCACCCCACCCCAAAGGCCAAAGCTCCACGCCCTGGCTTTGGAACCATAACACTCATGTTTCCTCCTCCACATCAGTTCTCTGACACAAGGATGCCCAAAGGCTCTGATTTAAGCTCCCTGCCAGAGGGTCTCTTCTCAGGGCTCTCCTCGGGGTGTATATTTTCCTTCCTCACTCCCCCTCAGAAATCCTCAGCTCACAGGAATTCAATTTTGTGATGGAGGTACAATCTGGAAATGGTTTTCCCTCTGCCCTCTCTCCTTTAGCAGGAAGGGAACAAGAAACTCAGAACACATTTTCCTCCCTTTCCAGCCTCTCATTAGTGCTTTCTGTAGCTCAATAAATATGGCTTCGGCTTTGAAAAGGGAGCCACAGGCTTCATTCTAAGCCCACAATGGCCTGAGCCATCAGGAAGTCAAGGGGTTGCCCTGGACTGTTCTGGGCTGCTCACTGCCAGAGTTTTGCTCCTGCAGCAAGAACAGGACCCACAGGCAGGTGAGGCCCAGCTTGTCTCACCTTTCCCTGCCCGGGGTGCAACAGGCTGTGCCCCAACACACACTGTGTCCTGCCTGAGCCAGGCCCAGGAGCACCATCTGGGGCTCAGCAGGCCCACTGGGGTGTCTGTGCCCCAGCTGACTCCTTCCCAGCACCAGCTCCTTCAGGGAGAGCTGTTCTCCACAGGCCCCTGTGCTCAGAGACACCTGCAGTGCTCATGGAGCTGGGTCTCCTTGTGGATCTTTGTCAGAGACTGAAATGGTTAATGATTTATGCATTCTAGGAGACTTTTACAGGCTTTTGACTTGCATGATACCTCTGATGAGCAGTCGGGCCCCTCCCTCTGCTAATCTGAAAGGGCGGGAACCAGGCCAGACACAGCAGCTCTTGCACAGGGCCCAGGGAGAGGTTGGAGGCTCGAGGTATGGCCCGTGACACTGTCCATGGATATAATAATTCATAACTTCTTGGAGTGTGGGGGCTTCCCTCCTTCACCCCCGGCGGATCAAGGCCACCACTTCAACTGACAGACATGGAAGCTGCAACTATCAAGTTTCATCGCTGGACCCCATGGGCGGTGACTATATACATCTGTCCACTCTCAGCTTTTCTTTCCCTTACTCTCCCTTGCTCTTATCCTGCCTTTCTCTCCCCTATGCATTTTCTTCCCCCCCCCAAAGGTTATCTCTGTGTCACGTTGTATGACAGCACCCAAACTGCTAGCATGCCTGTTGATACAGAATTGTTAAAATAAACCTTGTCAATATATGTTTTCAGACACCAATTATTTAGTGTCGTTTCGCTTTAATCCACCCCAAAGGAACTATTGATAAAACCTGGGTTACCCCCTCCCCGCTTTTTTCCTGGGGCGGGTCATAACAATCTTCAACAGGAAGACAAGGCTGGGATCACATGTGCCCCAACACAGTCCCAGGAGTGGGGAGTGGAAGAAGGGGAGTGGGGAAAGGGAGAGAGACGCTGACAGGACTGCGAGGGGGGAACCTTAACAAGGATCAGGGGATCAGAGAACTCACAGCACACACTCTCTGCAGAGATGAGGGAGACAAGTGTGGCCATGACCACCTGCAGAGAACACTTCAGCAGGGAGCTGTTTCAGGGTCAGGCAGCACAAAAGCTGTGCCCCATGTCAGGGCCATCCTTCTCCATCCCCTTTGAGGAGCTGTGCAGGACGAGCTCTCATAGTGGTTTGCCTGTAGAGCAGCTTTGGTGTTCAGAGAGGTGGAAGTGCTTGGGAATGGCCCTGCTCACCTTGTTCCTTGTTCAGGTCTGCTCTGAGCAGCTGAATATCACACTTACTGGATTCCTGCCCTTTCTGGAGATCTTCACGCATAGCTTTCACTTGTTGGATGAGCTCCTGGAAGTCCTCCTTCATCCATGATTCCTGGGGCTTTAAGGCCTTGGCCTGTCTTTTTCTTTCTGTGAAAAAAAAACAGGTGTCAGGGAGAGCCTGACACCGCCCCCTTGAAGGGGAGACCACCCATCTGCCCTGAGGATGCTCAAATCCTCTGTTTTCAAGTCTCTTCTTCAGGGTCTCTTCTTAGGCCTTCCTGCAGGTTGTCTTTTTAATTCCTCTCTCCTCCTGAGAAATACTCACTTCAGAGGAATTAAACCTTGCACTAAAGGTGCAACCTGTAAATGGGCTTTTTTTCCTTATTTCTTCATGCAGGGAGGGAACAAGAAACTGAGACTCAGGTCCCTCATGTCCGGCCTGTTTACTAATTTGTTTGCTCTACACTTCCTTTTGTTTAGAGAATCCTTCCTAATTCAGCAGCCTTGGAAAAGAACTCACTCATCCCTGAAAAACAGGGCTGGGGAATTCCCAAGCTGATGCACTCTGGGCACCATTAGTGATCTCTTCCCCAGCTTTCAAATCCCTTCCCACCAGGAGTTTGCTCCGGGAAGTAGCCTTGGCCTCTCTCCTGGAGCTCCAGTCTTCCTTGGGACATGGAGCCTGTTTTCTGTTCCAGCTTTTGTCTCTGGAAAGGAGTCTCAGCACCACTGTGAGCCCTCAGAAACATGGGCTTGGAGCTCCTGTGCTGCTGGGGAGGAGCACTGACAGGAAGCCCCCTGCCCCTCACTCCCCAAGGGCCTGACCACGGGGGAGAGCCCAGGCCCTGCTGATTTCCAAGTGTTCCTTGAGGGAAGAACATTGCCCTGCCCCCATGCCAGCTGCAAAGAGCAGGGACAGACAAACAGCTGCCTTAGAACCTGGGCAGGATGGGAGCCAGCAGAGCCCAGGCTGTGCTGGGCAAAGCCACTGCCGGGGCAGCTCTGCACCCTGGGGGCCTGGACACCTGCCCGGGGCTGGGAAATACAGCAAAGCACTTCTGGAGGGCCTTGGAAGTGGGAATTTATAGACAGATGGGACTATTTGACCTCACTGTGCTGGGCCCTCATGCACAACAGGCCTTTGTCTCTTCTCTTTGTTTGGCAGGGTTTAGTTTCCAGGTAGTGTGGGCAAGTCCTGGCCCTCACCTGCATGGAAAGGCTTCTCCCTTTTGGCCCTGGAGGAAAGCCCAGGAGGAGATTCCTCCTTTAGTGCTCAAGGGAAGGAAAGGAAATCCCAGAAGTGCTGTGTTATGTCTTTCAATCCTTACCAATTGTGAGGGATACCCTCTGCTAGAGCAGGACATGTCTCTGGTCAAAGAGGGACGTCCCTCTGACCAAACTCACCCCATCCCAAAGGCCTCCTGCTGTGCACTGAAGGCGTTCTGCACGTAACATGCTCAGAGAGAGGCTTTGCTTCTCTCAGGGACAACACCTCACATCCCAGAGGTTCCCAGGGATGAGCACAGGCACCAGGAATGGGATCAGCTCACTCACCTCTGTGCTCTCGATACTCGTCTATGGCCACACTGGCCAGCTGCAGACCAACCATAGCAACTGTGCATCAGGGTCACATGAAAATAAAACAAAAAGTAAAAGAGGACATTTAAGAAGGAACTTTTCCTGAGGAACTCCTGGAATGCATTGAGCAGGTTCTGGGGCAGAACACACCACCCAGCTGGCCCTGGAACCACAAGGTCCTGTGCACCAGGAGCCCGACAGCAGCGCTGGGGGGGCTCTGACCTTCGAGGCCACTCAGGCTCTCCTGACCAAGAAGCTGCCTCTGCTGCCACAGCATTCAGGCACCACACAGGTGCCTCAGCACAGTCCCACCAGAACAGAGTCACCCCCAAAATGTGAGACACTCCTCCTCCACACTGCACGAGTGGAGAGGGACCTCCCAGGGCCCTTCATTGTCCCTTGGCCTTTTCATTTGGGCCTGTCTTCTCAAAGACTTTCAGATGACCACAGGCAAGAGGAATGGGATCCAGCACACCTACTTAGGAACCCAAATACATCTCTTAGGACACTCTGCCACCAGCTCTCCATTTCTGCCCACTGGGTTGATGCAGAAAGAAAAAGAAAAAAAGGAAACTTCACTAGGACTTTTCACTCCGGATTTCAAGAATGCATGAAGGAGCTTTTTGGGACTCACATATCCCTTATACTGCTCAAACCTCTGATGTACTTGGGGTTTTTAAAATCACTTATTTCCCCTTCTATCACTGTTTAAACAGAAGAAACGCAGCTCTTACCAGCTCCTCCAATGCCTGCCATGCTTCTTCTCTTCCAGGTCCTTTTCTCAAGGTTCACTCTGCAATGCAAGAGAAAAGGGGAGCAAAAGCTATGGGGTGGGAACAGGACTAGAGAAGAGGAGGCAGTTGAGAAGATCTGGGGGGGCAGCCAAGAGAGACAGGAGACTGTGAACTGCCAACCCTTTGCCTTCCCTGGGTTTGCTGGAACAAGGGCTGAACCCTGCTGCTCCCCTGTGATCCACCCCAGGGCCTTTGCTGGGCTTTATGACAGCCAGGGACGAGCCTGCCTGGTGTGAATTTAGGATGAAAATAACATTGATGACACACCTGTGTTTCGGCTGTGCCTCAGTCGTGCTCACCCCAAGTCAAGGAGCTTTCAGTTGCCCATGATCTGCCTGGGAGGAGCTGCACAAGAAACCAGGAGGGAGCACGGCCAGGACAGGTGACCCGAATGGGCCAGAGGGATATTCCAGACCCCAGAATGTCATGCCCAGCACAGAGGGACAGTCCCTGCCCTAAGGTCTGCTGTGGATGGGGGGCCGTGCTGTGTATTGCAAACCCCGATTCCACTGGCATTGCCCAGAGGGGCAGACTGCTCTGCTGCAGGTGCTCCTGCTTAGGTAGTCATGCTTTTCTGCTGGTTTTTGTTGTCGTAGACACTGATGTTCTTAGGGAAATCCCACCAACACTTGAAGGACAACTGGAGGATTCCCACTTCAGTGCCCCCCCAGTGAAGTGGTTCCTGACTGCCACAGTGTCCCTGTCGCTGTGCAGGTGTGGTGGACCAGGTACTGAGCTGAGGGGTTAAACCCTTCCCCTGGCTGTGCTCCTGCTCACTCAGCCCAGGACGCTGTTGGCTTTCTCTGCTGCTGCTGGCCATGGGTTCCACCTCCCGTGTGCTGCCTTTTTGCCCTGGAGCTCAGGCAGTTCAGCCAAGCAGCCCCATGAGATGAGTGTTTAATCAGGGGTACCTGGAGAGATCATTCCTGTCCTTGGAAGAGCCTGCCCTGTAAGATTTCCTGAGCTCCTTCACCCTTCAGATCTGCTTCCCATGCCACCACCTGGTTCAGTGCCCCAAGTTCATCCAAGTCTTCTCCTCTGCAGCCCCAGCTGTGCGCTCTGCTGCTGGCCTTACTCACTGCCCTTTGGTGCTGGGACCCCACTATTTCAGGGCTGGGACAGCCCAGGTTCACACTGATGATCATATCCCTGACCAGCTTGGGGGCCAGGACCAGGTCATTGGCCTCAAGGCTTCTCTGGGTTGCTTTCAGACTTCTCTAGAATTTCTAAGTGCCAAGACAGTGTCCTTCCCTTTCTGACTTCTCTGCTGCTCACTCACACAAGTCAACTTAACCTTTGCCCATCTTGCTGAGGATCTCCATATATTCAAGCTGCTCCTTCACACCAACAATTCTCAGGAGCTTTTGGGCCTAAAAAGTCCCCAGTGAGGATCTTTTGAACAATTTAGGGGGCATTTAGGCTCAGAAACAGCCATTTAGGAACATTTAGGGATCCAAATTGCCAATTTAAGGAGCTTTGGGGCTGAGAAACACTTTTTTTGGGAGGATTTGGGCTCAGAAATATCCATTTAAGGATTTTTTTGCCTTCCAAAAAAACCTGTTTAGAGAGGGTCTTGCTCAGAAACCCTGATTTAGGAAGCTTTGGGCCTAAGAAATGCACGTTTAGGGAGCTTTTCCAGTCAGAACCAGCGATTTTGGGAGCTTTTGGGGTTCAAAGCATTGATTTAGGGAGCATCTGGACTCAGAAAGGACAATTGAGGCAGAGACTGCCCTGCAGGCCACGGGGCACCCCGGGACTGCAGAGACTGCCCTGCCCGAAGGAGGCATGGACCCCGTGGGAGGCTCCTGCTGGAACAGGGTCCTGGCAGGGACCTGCTGACCCGTGGGGAGAGGAGCCCACACTGGAGTAGGTTTTCCTGGGAGGACTTGTGGCCCTGTGGGCGACCCACCTTGGAGCAGGGGAAGGATTCCTTTCCCTGAGCAGCAGCAGGAACAATCTGTGATGTAGTGACCCCCATTCCCACCTCCCTGCACTGCCGAGCAGGAGGAGGGAGAGCCCAGGAAGGAGGAGTGGAAAGGTGGGGGAAAGGAATTTGGAAGGTTTGTTTTACTTCTCATTATCCCTCTCTGATTTGGTTGCTAATAAATTCAATTCATTTCCCCAATTCAAGTCTGCTTTTCCTGTGATAGCAATCGATGAGGGATCTCTCCCAGTCCTTATTAGAAGGAAAAATAGAGTGTTCTTGCAAAACTTGGAATAAAGTCATAATTAGCTTAGTAGTAGAGAGTGGAAAGTTAGTGGTTATGCAACCTTTGACCATAGGAAAACAGAGTTTGCTTGGGAACAGGAGAAGCAATCTGCTGCAGGGAGAGGATGGCCCATTTTGAAGGATGTGTGTGACAGCCCCCATTTTGAATGATGTGACAGCCCCCAGTGAAAGGCACAGTTTGGATACAACATAGGCCAAAAGGGAGGGGGAGGCCAGCGTGCAGTGGGGAGGGTGTAGCCGGGGTGTGGGGGAGTCTGTAACCCCGGAGTATCTCTGCCAAAGGAGAAACGGGGAAGGAACTGCATTTTGGGGGAGATGGGATACAACATTATCAGAAACATTACTGAGCTCAGAAATACCCACCTAGGGAGCTCTTGGGGCCTGAAACAGCAACTCAGGGTGCATTTGGGTCCAGAAACACTGATTTAGGGAGACTTGGGGCTCAGAATACACCACTTTAGGGAACCTCGGGCCTAAGAACCCCCAGTTTGGGGCAACTGAGGCTTAGAGAAACTGTTGTCGGGAGGTTTGGGTCAGGGAGAGCGATTTGGGGAGAGTTTTGGCTGAGAAAGAGCGATTGAAAGAGCTTCTGGACTGCAAAAGACCAATTCGAGCAGATTTCAGGCTCCGTAGCCCCCACTTAGGCAGCTCTGGAGCTCCAACCCAGCGATTTAGGGAGCTCTGGGCGCAGAAACATGAGCTGCGGGAGCAGCAGCAGCCCAGCAGGGCAGAGGTGGGACGAGGGGCTGCACTTACCGGGCCGGGGTCGGGCACCGGCGGCTCCGCGGCGGGAGGAGAGGGCCCGGCGACTGCTGCCAGTCAAAGCCCGCTCCCGCTCCACGCCCGCGGGCTCCACCCCCACCCAGCGCTCGGGTTCCCTCCGGCTTTCTCGGAAACCACGAGCGAAAATGCTGCGGGCGGGGGGCGGTTCCCGGGGCGGGAGAGGAACCGGAGCCCCGGGGAGAGGAGAAGGGGGCACGGGGCTGGAGTTTGGGAGTTCGGGGCTCTGGACCCCCAATTTCAGGAACTTGGTGGCTTAGACACCCCTGTTTCGGCGGGTTTGGGGCAATAACAGTAAATTCAGGAGCTTTGGGGCTAAGAAAATGCGACTGGGGGGGCTTTGGGGTTGCAGAACAACGATTTCAGGAGCTTTTTGGCTCAGGAAAAAACCTCTTGGGGAGCTCTGGGTCTCAGAAACACCAATTTAGCAAGCTTTGGGCTCCAAAAAAAAATAAAATTAGGGATATTTTGAGCTCAGAAACAGCAATTTAGAGAGATTTTGGGCTCAGAATTACAAATTTAAGGACACTTTGGGGTCCAAAGCACCGATTTAGGGAGCTTTGGGGCTGAGAAACAGGCATTCCAGGAGGATTTGGGCAATTTAGGTTGCATTTGGGTTCAGAAAGAATGATTTAGGGAGCCCTGGTGCTCCAAAACACCAATTTAGGGAACCTTGGGCCTAAGAAACCCCGATTTGGGGAAGCTGAGGCTCAGGAAACCTGGTATCAGGAGCTTTGGGTCAGGGAGAGCGATTTGGGGATATTTTCAGCTCAGAAAGAGCGATTGAAAGAGCTTTTGGGCTCCAAAAGACCAAGCGAAGCAGATTTTGGGCTCAGTAGCCCCCATTTAGGCAGCTTTGGAGCTCCAAACCAGCGATTTAGGGAGCTTGTGTGCTTGTGAATTTTGGGAGCAGCAGTAGCAACACGGAGGAGTGGTGGGAGCGAGGGGCTGGCACTTGCTGGGACAGGGTTGGAACAAGCGGCTCGGCGGCTCCTCCTGGTGTGAGCAGAGGAGCCACGGAGAGAGGCTGCCCTGGCCCTGGGGCAGCAGGAGCTGCCTGAGTTGATGATCGATCTCCTGAGCTTTCCAGACACAGAGTCCCTGTCCCTGACCTCCATTGCCTCCATTTCTTGCTGCAGGGCCAGACCTGACTGTGCTGCTCAGCTGGGCCGGGGCAGGGCAGGGATTTGGGCTTAATGGGGTGAAAAAAACATGGAAAGAGGTCCCAGGAGCACAGTGGGAGAACATTTCCACGGGTGGGATCTGCATGACTGCTGCACCACGTTCCAGGGCACCTCCTGGGGCCAGACCACATCTAAGGCTGCTGCTGAGTTGTGAGGGATGTGACAGATGTGACCCCACAGCCACCTCCCAGCCAGGGGCTCCTGCTGCCCATGAGATCCTGAGGCACAGCCCACTCCTCACAGCATTCCCACCCCTCTTCTCCTTGTGTCCCACGGGTTGAGCAGATACAGGTCAGCTCACATTCCTCTCCCAACACCTTGTGCCTGCTCTGGGCCCTCCAGGTCCTTGTCCTGCTCCCCAGGGGAGTGTGGGAGTGTTGAGAATGTCTGATTCATGTTTAAGTTGGGGGCTGGCTGTTTGTGGGGGGTGGGTAGGATGACAGCTGGAAAAAGCCATTAAAGAAATTGGATGTTGCTTCCTACCCTTTGTGTCAAGCCTTCATTATCCTTCCTGAGCTTGGCCCCCACCCCCTGCACTCCCTGGGCTCACTGTGTTGGGAAGTGCTCGTGCTGCCAGAAGACTGAGATGATTTTTAGGGTGTTTCCACCTCCTGTGATTTCCTGCTGCACAATGGCAAATACACTGACTGCCTGGTTTCAACAAAGGGAGGAAACAGCAGCCAAAGTGCAACCCAAAGCAGAGCAGCTGAATTACCCAGCGAGCTCTACACAAAATCTCAGGGCAGAGTCCTGGGAATCCTGGATTTTAAGTGAATGAGCATTTCCAGCAGCAGCACAGCTGGCCCCTGGGTTCAGAACTGGAGCCTCGAACCTGTCTGTTCTACACCCTCCATGTCATTTCCCAGGAACTGTTAACAATAGACCATTTGCAGCAGCTGCCCAGAGCACACCTGACCCCTCAGGCTGTAGTTATGGGTGATGTTAACTTCCCTCCAGGGGCTCATTAGCACCTCCACACCCAGCCTGAGAGGTCATGGCTGCTAACGGGCCACCAAGGATTCCAAAAATATCTCAAGACTCACAATCACCCCTTGTGGAACTCCCCACCCTGGGGGAGGTACTGGGCATTCCCACTGGAACCTCAGGGTATATAATCTTGGGGTCTTGGGAATTCTGACCCACTTGTTGGATCCAGAGGAGGACCAGAACCTCGACTGGACTGCAACCAGCACTCTCACCAACAGGTTTACCTTTCCTCTTACTTTGGACTCAGGGGGACCATGTGGGGCTCAGCACGGGGACCAGCAAACACCATTCTGTTCGTGCCCCAGGCTACTGGGTTATACATCTGGGTTTTATGGGTTAAAACCAATTGTTTGTCCACATAATTGTACTTATTGTATTATTTTTATTAAATTGTAACTGATTTCTATTCTGAGTTGGATTAATTTCTCTGGTTTACCTTTAAACCAGCACAATCTCAAGAAAAAGGGGAGAGACACAGTAATATGTATTCCTGATGAGCATTCCCAAATAAAGAACATCTTGCAGTTTCCCTGAACAACCAAAATGACAACTAAGAACTAAAAGGAATTAAAAATCCAACAAAGATTTGATGCCAACAAGAGGCCTTTGTTTCCAAGACCAGTTGTCTTTCCTGCTATGGAACTGAGATTTTTTTCTTGATGCAGATGCACCACAATTAGCACTGATGGGCTCTGCTGTTAATTGTCTCTGCAGGGAGGTCAATGTCTCAGCAGATGGGGAGTTAAAGTGTTCATAACTCAGGCCAGCCCTTCTGAGGAGCAGGAAGAGTGCTGAAGGAGGGAAGCTGCTACTGCTGTTCCCCAAGTTCGTCTCAGGATCTTGTTTGTGCCCGGAGTTATCAAGCCTTTCCCTCTCCAAGGATTAAAATGCAGTTTAAAATAGGATTTATGAACTCATAGAATCACAGACTGCCCTGAGCTGAAAGGGAGCCACAAGGATCATTGAGTCTAACTGCCTTCCCTGCATGGGACACCCCAACAATCCCACCATGTGCCTGAGAGCGCTGTCCCCGCGCTCCTTGAACTGGGAAGAAGTAAATAGGGCTGCACAGTGAGAATCCTAACATTGGTGAGGGAGGGAAGCCAAGGAGCAGCAGTGAGGTGTGTGCAGTGCCCTTGCAGGCTGCCCTGCACACTCCCAGAGGGCAGCACCCTGCCAGGCGCTCCCGACGCTGCCCTTCACACTCCCAGGGCACTGGTGCTCCGAGCGGTGCTGTGCACACCCCCCACAGCCTGGCACGCTCACAGCCTGCCCGTGGTGCCCGGCTGGCACAGCGTGCCCGAGCTCACAGCCCAGCTCCGCACACACGGCCCGCTCGCAGGCTCACACCTGTGCCCAGCACACCTGTGCCCAGCACACCTGCACCCAGCACACCTGTGCCCAGAACAACTGCACCCAGCACACCTGTGCCCAGCACACTTGCACCCAGCACACCTGCACCCAGCACACCTGTGCCCAGAACAACTGCACCCAGCACACCTGTGCCCAGCACACTTGCACCCAGCACACCTGCGCCCATCACACCTGTGCCCAGCACACCTGTGTCCAGCACACCTGTACCAGCACACCTGCCCTACAGCCCTACACCAGGGCCCTGAAGGTGCACAGGGCTGTTGGTGACAGTGCCCCACACGCCCCTGCTTGCAGGAGCACACAGGTCCCCTGGGTGCCCCCCACATGCATCCCCTCACCCGAGTGCTGTGCTTGCCCCTGTGTCCTGCACACCCAGGACCCATTTGCAGGTGCCACAGGTTCCCAACAGGACCCTGCACGGGCCTCCTGTTCCCACCAGCATCGCCAGCACGGCAGTGCCCGCGTGGCACCTGCTCCTGAGCATCACCCTCAACCTGGACCCTGCACACACATCCTGCTGGCACAGCACCCTGCTCCCCCTGGCACCCACACACTGCCCTGCAGGGATGGGGGGCTCAACTGGCAGCGACGGCTCAGGGCAGTGCCTGCACTCAAACCTGTTAAGCGGCCACTTTATTTTTGTAGAACACTTTGATAAAAAGAAGGAGTGCCTAGAGGGAGGGGAGATTTTTCCCTGTGCTTTCTCCAGCACTTTATGCTGGAAGGACATTCCCCCCCTCAGCCAGGGTTCTGGGCACAGCAGGGGCTACAAGTCCACAAATGCTGGGGGTGCTCAGGGCCAGTTCCAGTCCTCTCCGCTGGCCATGGGGTGCTGGGTGTGGCCCTTTGTGATGCAGGTGCCTTTCAGGGCCCTCTGTGATGTAGCAGATGGTGGTGCCTGGAGAGCCTTGTGAGGTCACAGAGCCCCACCCTGCCCCAAGGGTATCTAAGGGGCACGGAGCCCTGGGGTGCCCACTGCCAGGAGAGCCGCGCTCTTAGGAGAAAGCAACTCCCTGCATCCCTCTCGAACAGAGGACGACAGAGATGGATGAGAACAAGGGCACCCCCAACTCCCAGCCCCCCAGCCCCTTGCCCACCTGGCTGCAAGACCAGGCACTCAGCGGGCAGTGGCTGGGGGCAGTGGGCGGCTCAGACCTGCCACTGTCAGAGACTGAGGAGGGGGCCTTTGCCCACGTGGACGATGACTGGAAATACGACACCCATCCAGACCTTTCCCAATGTGCAGATGTTACCGCATGGGAAGAAGACATGACACTCCAAGAGCTTTACCGATGGGAAGAAGAAGTGAGAGTCCAACAACGTTCCCAACGGGGAGCCAGAAGACACCGAGAGCTCTACGAATTTGAAGACGTGAGAGTCCGAGAACTTTCCCAATGGGGGGATGGGAGACACCCAGAGCTGTACCAATGGGAAGAAACCGTGAGACGTCAGGAGCTGTACGAATGGGAAGAAGATGGTGTGAGATACCATGAGCTGACCCGATGGGAAGAACATGTGACAGTGCAAGAGGTGTCCCAAAGGGAAGAAGAAGAGACATATCAAGAGTTGTCCCAATGGGGAGATTTGAGAGGCCAAGAACTTTCCCAATGGGGAGATGTGGCAGTCCCAGAGCTGTCCCAGTGGGAAGGTGAGAGATACCATGACCTGCCTCAATGGGAAGAAGATGTGCAAAGGCATGGACTGTACCAATGGAAAGACAAGAGAGACCCAGAGCTCTCCCAAGTGGGAGACAAGACAGACAAGGAGCAATGTCAGGAAGAAGACTACAGTGCCCAAGAGCTGCCCCAAAGGGAAGAGAGGAGTGAGAAAAAGCTGTCCCAGTGGGGAGATGATGTTGGTTACAGTACCTGGGACAAACCCTGGCGCCCGCTGAACGCTGGGGACCCCCAGACTGTTCCCCAGGAGGGGCCCGGCTCTGCCAGCAGCGTGGGCACAGAGGTGGCAGCAGAGACAGCCCGTGACCTGCCCAGTCCAGCTCCTGCCCCAGTGAGTGCCACGGACGCTGAGCCGACAGATGCTGCCCCAGCTGGAGCTGCTGAGGAGGAGGAGCCCCAGGGGCCTCTGGCTCCTGTTGAGGAAGAGGCAGAAGGTTCTCCAGCCTTCGGAGAGCAGGTGCCATCGGCAGAGACACAGAGCCCTGCCCCACACAGCCCCTCAGAGGGCAGCGAGGCCCTGCTGGACACAAAACAGTACATCACATGTGGGAACGTGAAGAAGGCTGAGCTTGTGATCCAGGGATCCAGCCGGGAGCCAGAGGAACAGAGAGAGCTGGAACAAACAAGGAATGCAGACATGCAAGAAACCGTAAGAGCACCAGGGTCAGAGAGCCCCGTGTCTGCCTCACACATCCCCTCAGAGGGCAGTGAGGCCCTGCTGGACACAGAGCAATACATCACATGTGGGATTGTGAAGAAGGCTGAGCTTGTGATCGAGGGATCCAGCCAGGAGCTGGAGGAACAGAGAGAGCTGGAACAAACTACAGCTACAGAAATGGTACCATTAGTTCCAGCAGAAAGGACAGAGAGTCCAGTCCCTGCCCTGCAGAGCCCCCCAGACAGCAGCCAGGATCTGCTGGACATGGCCTTTTGGTTCTTCAGGGAGATCATGAGGAAGGCTGAGCGTGTGCTCAGCTGCTGGCCGGAGGATCAGAGGGTCCCAGAACAAAGCATGGCTACAGAAATGATAACAACAATTACAGTAGAAAGGACAGTGGAGAGCCCAGTCCCTGCCCCACACAGCCCCTCAGACAGCAGCAAGGCCCTGCTGGACACAGACCAGTCCATCACCCGTGAGATCCTGAGCAAGCCTGAGCTTGAGATCCAGGGATCTGGCCAGGAGCCAGAGGACGAGAGAAACCTGGAACAAACCATGGATACAGACACAGTAACAACAGTTCCAGCAGAAAGGGAAGAGAGCCCAGTCCCTGCCCCACAAAACCCCTGCTCCCCCAGCAGCCCCTCACCTTCCCAGGTGAAAGCCCAGGCCCTCAGAGAGCAGGAGGAGGGAGCAGGAGGATGGGACTCAGACCTGGCAGTGCAAGGCACTGACAAGGGGCCCTTCCCTGGGGAGGGCATAGACTGGAAATACTACGTTGACCAAGACATTTCCCAGTGGGAAGATGAGGGAGACCAAGAGTTGTCCCAAGAAGACATCAACACATACCAAGAAACGTCCCAGTGGGAAGACTGCATTGAGCAGGAGCTGTCCTCTGGAGAAGTCAAGAGCTACCAGGAATTGTCTGACTGGGAAGAATACAGCGAGGAAGAGGAGCCCCAAGGAGAAGTGAAGAGCTACCAAGAAGTGTCTGACTGGGAAGAAAACATCAAGCAAGAGCAGTCCCACGGAGAAGAGAATAGCAGCCAAGTGTCTGACTGGGAAGACTACAGCGAGGAAGAGCTGTCCCACGGAGGAGTGAAGAGCTACCAAGAAGTGTCCGACTGGGAAGAAAACATCGAGCAAGAACAGTCCCAAGGAGAAGAGAGCAGAGGCCAAGAAGTGTCTGACTGGGAAGAATACAGCAAGGAAGAGCTGTCCCATGGAGGAGTGAAGAGCAACCAAGAAGTGTCTGACTGGGAGGACTACAGTGAGGACGAGCAGTCCCAAGGGGAAGGCAGTAGCTACCAAAAACTGCCTGACCAGGAAGAATACAGCAAGGAAGAGCAGTCCCAAGAAGTCAAGAGGCACAAAGAACTGTCCAACTGGGAGGACTCCAGAGAAGAAGAACAATGCCACAGAAAAGGCAGTAGCTCCTCAGAAGTGACCGACTTGGAAGAATGCAGCATGAAAGGGCAGCCCCAAAGAAAATTCAGTAACTACCAAGAACTCCTGTGTGACTCCATTGCCCAAGAGCTGGGCCAGGATGAAGACTCCTTGGGCCAGGACTTTTCCGACTGGGAAGACTACACACCCTCCTGGCTGTCCCGATGGGAAGATGACAGCGACAGAGAGCTGGCACTGGCGGACTGGGAACACATGAGCGTCCCCAGCTTGGGGGTCAAGCCCTTGCTCCCGGAGGAGGACGAGTGGGAAGAATTGAGCGTGCTGGAGCTGTCCCAAGGACAAGGCACAGAAGACAGGCTGAGAATTCTTGCAGCAGGGGGGCTCCCAGTGCCCGTCCCTCGCCAGGCATGGGCTGAGCGCCGGGCACCCGCCCCGTGCACACAAGGGCCGCTCTGCGCCTCACCTCCCCAGCTGGAAGCCCTGTTCCCCGGAGGGACTGAAGCTTCTCCAGCCTTTGGAGAGCAGGTGCCATGGACAGGGACACAGAACCTGGTCCCTGCCCCACGCAGCCCCTGCTGCCCCCCCAGCCCCTCGCCTCCCCAGCTGGAGGCCCAGGCCCTCAGCAGGCAGCTGCCTGTCCCCACCAAACGTCTCTCCCGCTTCAGGCGGGCGCTCGGGGCTCTGCGCAGGCTGTTCCGCTCCTGCACGGCGGGACAGCCCCAGGATTAGGCCCCGCTCCAGCGCCAGGCCGGGCCCAGACACCTCTTAACTGCTTCCAGCACAGACGCTGACACCACTACCAACCTGCGACACTTATTCCAATACTTGACTACTCCTGCAGGGAATGAGCAAGACAGGACCTCTTGCTCCCAGAAACTCCCTGCAGGAGGACAACATACTCGATTATTGCCAAAAAACCCAAATATGGCTTAAGTCAATTAACTACTTTAATTAATTAATTAGGCTAGTTAAGTAATTAAGTAATTTAATTAATAATTATTATTATATACAGTTATAATATTTAGATAGACTATTTTAGATTTACTTCAAAGATAGAGTTACATAAGATAGATATACTGTATTTACATATTATAATAATTACTATATTTATAGGGAACATAGATAGATGCTTGCAGTTAGACTGTAGGAATTAGAAACAAGAGAAGACATAAAATTAGGAAGATTTCCTGTAGTTTCCATTTAAGTACCCTTTACCTCTACCTATCTCTTTACCTCACATTTATCGTTAAATAAAATCTGTATTAAATAAAATCCGCCTGTTGTCAGCAAATGGTCTCATTTACACCTTAATTTGGGCTGAGGCATCCCTTCCTAATCAGATCAGAACACATGGGCAGGGACACCTTCCACCACACCAGCTGGCTCCAACCCCGTGCCCTGGTCCTGCTGGCCACACTGTTCTAACAGGCCAGGTGCCACTGGCTTGTTGGTCACCTGGGCACACACTGGCTCACGTTCAACCAGCACCCCCAAGTCCCTTCCTGCTGAGCAGCTCTCAAGGCACTCTACCCTCAGCCTGGAGTGTTCCATGAGGTTCCTGTGAGCCCAGTGCAGGACCTGACACTTGGCCTTATTGATCCAGCCTGTCCAGGTCCCTCTGCAGGGCCTTCCTGCCCTCCAGCGCACCAACACTCCCACCCAACTTAAGGTCAGCTGCAAATTCCCTGAGGGTGCACTCGATGTTAAACAGGACCAACCCCAACATTGAGCCCTTGGGAACCCCACTAGTGACTGACCCCACCTGGATTTAGTTCCATTCCCCACCACTCTCTGGGCCTGGCCATCAGCCATTTTTTTCTCAGCAAACGGTTCCCTCATCAAAGCCACAAGCAGCCAGTTTCTGCAGGAGATGCTGTGGGAGATGGTGTCCTAAAGAAAGCTACCCTGGGAAAGCTTTTTTTTTTTTTGCCTCTGGCCTTACAGTCAACAAAAGAGGATGAAATGAAATAATCATTTTGGCATGGAAATACTTGTCTTCATAAACTTCAGCCTCAGTTTTTGTTTTGTTTTTCTTTTTTTTTGGACTCATTTCTCCTTTGTTCTGTTCCTGTTTCTGATTGTGGGAATGACTCCTGTGAGTGCAAACCCTCGTGTGGTTTTATGAGGAACAGAATTGTGTATTTCTGTTAGAATCTGGTACTGACTGAAACAATCCACTGAGTCTAAAGTGTGCCTTTGGTTGAGTGCGAGCTCTCTGTCGCTGTCATCTTCCCATCGGGATAGCTCTGAGGGTGTGTAGCCTTCCCAGGCAGAAAACTCTTTGCCAATGGAGTCTTCCTCTTGGGAAAGCTCTTGGGCAATGTCGTCTTCCCAGTCGCACAGGTCTTGGTATCTCTTGACTTCTTGACTCTCATTTTCTCCCCACAGGTTGAGCTCTCGCACTGTCCCACGTTCTTCCCATGGCTGCAGCTCTGGGCCGCTCACGTTTCCCCCGTGGAACACTTAGAAGGTGCCTTTGGAAAGATTTTGGGGTGGACCAAAGAGCTGTGAAAACAGCTCAAAAGGGCTTGTTTGCCCACGTCCAAACTGTGCTTGTTTCCTAACAAAGATGACTCACTGGCAATAGTCAGGCTCAGAGCGTGTCTGTGCAGGCTTTGCCGGACAGGCTCCACAGTCCTGGGGCAAATGTGTTTGGATGCCAGTTCTTTGTGAGCCGGGTTCAAGGGACAGGTTCAGTTTGCCTTTGGAGAGAACGCACACACCTGCCCTCCCAGCCTCAACTGGGAACTCTGCTACTGGGAGAGTTGGGAGCTGAGTAGTCCCTCCTCACAGATCCCTAAGTGGTACCTGAGTTTTCAAATGCATAACTATCTAGAGTAGCTAAAAAATTACATCTGTACACTCTCTTCTGATGCCTTACAAGTTTAAATAGAAAAGACACAAATTCTGAAGTAATTTGAACAGTGTTCTCTCTTTCTTTGCTTTGTAATTTCCTGGGGAACTGCATTGCAACAGTGGCCTAGAATTTAAGGAATACAAGGCAGTATTTTATATTATTATTGTTTACATTTCTATTATCTATTAAAATAAAAATGTATAATATATTATAAATATTTTAAAATTATAATTGATATAATATTTGATTGCTATTTAGTATTTTCATTTATCTCTATTTTCAATTTATTTGATTTATTTTAGCAGTACTCTTAGTAGTAGTACTTCATTTATTTAAATAAGGATAAACAAAGAAAGAATCAATAAATTGCTGCTAAATAATGTAAAGAGAGTTCCAAATCCATTAAGAAATGAACTAGAATTCCTGTGGTTGGGTGCATCAAAATCACCCCATGGCTGCACCAGGGCAAAAATCACCTGTGGAGATATTGGGACCAGTTAAGTGAGAGGTGACACTAAACACACAGGGTTTAATCTTTTACCCCAAACTGACTAAAAAACTATTTTTTTTATCCCAAACAAACTAAGTTTTTAATCTGTTTGCAACAGAAAACAGGTTTTATTGTGCTAGTCTGTTGTACCCGGGGTTTGAAAGGCACAAGAAATAAATAATAAATAAAATACAGCTAAATACCCTTGGGAAAGGGGAATGGCTTTCATGGGCACTTCATTGCACGCTGTTTCTGCCACTGTTCAGGGCCAAGAGTCCTTTCCCTGCTCCAGCGTGGGCTTCCTCCTGTGGGAGACAGTTCCCTGGGAACTTCTGCTGCAGGAGTCCTTGCACAGGATCAGTCCTTAAGGAATCACTCTAGTGTGGGTCCCTTGCATGGGCTCAATCCTTCAGGAACGGGCTGCTCCAGCATGGGTCCCCCACAGGGCCACAAGTCCTTCCAGGAAAACCTGCTCCAGAGTGGGCTCCTCTCTCCATGACACTGCACATCCCTGCCAGGACCCTGCTCCAGGCTGGGCCTCCCCCAGAGTAACAGCCTCCTTTGGGCATCCCCCTGCTCGCTGTGGGCTCCTCCAGGGGCTGCAGGTGAATCTCTGCTCCCCCATGGACCTCCACGGGCTGCAGGGGCACAGCTGCCTCCCCATGGGCTGCAGAGGGACCTCAGCTCCGGTGCCTGGAGCCACTCCTGGCCCTCCTTCTCCACTGCCCTGGGGGTCCGCAGAGCTGTTTCTCCCACACGTTCTCACGTCTCATTTCTCTGAGCGCAATTCCATCGGCACCAGAACTTTATTTTTCCTTCTTCAGTCCATTCTCCCAGAGGTGTCACTGCCATCTCTGAGGGGCTCAGCCTTGGCCAGCGGCAGGTCCATCCTGGACCCGGTTGGCACTGGCCCTGTTGGACGGGGGGAAGCTTCCAGCACCTTCTGACAGAAACCAGCACTGTAGCCCCCCCGGTACCCTGGGCAGCGTGTGAGTGTGGGGGCAGCGTGCGAGTGTGCAGGACACTGTTGTGAGCACTGGATGGAACGGAGGGGCTGCAATGTCTGGAGCTGCACTTGTCAATGGAACCCGAGACCCTCTGGGGAAGGACTGAGGGACAAACCAATGAAGCGGCTATGTGTCCACATGGGAGGCTGCTCTTGGTAGCCCAGGAAGGACAGTGACGTGGAGGAATTGTTGTTTCAGGAATAGCCAAGGAACATCTCCAAATACACGGCCCTTGGCAGTTGGGCAGTGTTAACTGGGAGCAGCACAGAGCTGGTCAGACAGGTCCAGGAGATTCCTAAAAGCCCTGGATGACAATTCCTGGGTTAGAGGGATTCAGGAAGTCACCTGGGAGAGGTCCCAGGTTGGACTCGATGATCTTGGAGCTCTTTTGCAACCTTTCTGATTCTGGGATTCTTTTCCCGGTTGGAGCTGCAGCACGTTGCCTTTCCCAGGGTAGCTTCCTTTAGGACAACCTTGCTGAGAGCTTTCCAGCTGATGGCACAGGGATCTGGGAGCAACAGCCCAGAGCCAGCTGCTGCCTTAGGTGGGGGTGGCTGAGGGGAAGCCCTCCTGTCTGGCCCCAGGCTGTTGCAGGCAGGCAGTGCTGGGGAGGAACACACTGCAGCCTGGCCCCAGGGAGTGACCTCTGGGAGATGAGACTTTTTGAGAGAAATTGTTCCCTGGGAGGGAGGGGAGGCCCTGGCCCAGGTTACCCAGAGAAGCTGTGGCTGCCCCATTGCGGGAAGTGTCCAAGGCTGGGTTGGACGGGGTTGGAGCCAGCTGGTGTGGTGGAAGGTGTCCCTGTTCATGTGTTCTGATCCGATTAGGGAGAGATGCCTCAGCCCGAATTAAGGTGTAAATGGGACCATTTGCCCACAACAGGCAGATTTTACTTAATAAAGATTTTATTTAACAATAAATGTGAGTTAAAGAGACAGGTAGAGATAATGGATGCTTAAATGGAAACTACAGTAAATCTTCCTAATCTTATGTCTTGCATTCTGTAATTCCTATAGCAAGCACCTGCAAGCACCTATTTATGTGCCCTATAAATACGGTAATTATTATAATATGTAAATATAGTATTATCTATCTTATGTAAGTCTGTCTTCATAGTAAATCTAAAATAGTCTACCTATATATTTTAACTACATATTATAATAATTATTAATTTTTTTTAATTAATTACTTAACTGGCTTAATTGTAACAACCAGATAATATAGAAATGCCAAAAATAATGTTTTACCATTGTTTCTTCCTGTCAAAACTTCCTACCAAAAATTCTCTGTCAGTTTTCTGCCAGAAGTTCTCACCAGAGCTTGCTGCTGGAGTTTTCCTGCCAAAAGATCCTACCATTGCTTATGGTTATCAAAGAACCAGTTACCCTAGCGGAGAATCTCTCCCCATCTCCCATCACCTTTTCTCTGCCACTGTGTGCTGCCTACCTGCCACAGGAGACTGAAACTCTGCCAGCGTGTAGAAGAACTGACACCCCCTGTGCACGTGCATGAGTTATATCTTATCCCTCCACCTTGGTCCTATTTCTGACGGCTGAAAGGTGCTGTTGAATCGGGACCCTGCACGGACTGGGACACAGCTCAATGTGAGCAGTAAGGCCACACATCCTGGCTGCATTCCAGAGAACTAAGCCGCTAAGACCACCCCCAGCAGCTAAGAGATAACATTAAAAAGCAGCAGAGACAGAGAAAGAAAAAGGTATAAACCGCTTCTCCCCCCCACACACACTAGCTCGGCAGGAAGATAAGTATGGTGGTATCTTTGCTTCTAGAAGTAATCTTAGCTTTTTCCAACCTTTTCTTATTTTTTCCTCTTCCTCTTTGCATCTCTTAGCAACTAATAAAATCAGGGTTTGGTATCAACAGATAACTTGTGTGAGCTTTGATTTTGCTCAGGGGAATATTCAAATCTGAAGTTCTTTCTGCAACATTTAAGCAGGTTGTAAGAGGGGAGGGAACTTGGAGGGAATATAAGGATGTAGTGAGGTCATGCAGGGAGAAAATTTGAAGGGTCAAAGCCAAATTAGAACTGAATTTGGCCACTGCACTTAAAGTCAACAAGAAAAGTTTCTATAAATCCCTTGGCAGCAAAAGGAGGGCTCAGGAGATTCTCCATCCTTTGCTGAATGCAGAGGGCAGCACAGTGTCAGGGGAGGAGGAAAAGGCTGAGGGACCTAATGCCGCCTTTACCCCAGTCTTTTAACACCAAAGCCAGTTGTCCTCAGGATGCCCAGATCCCAGGGCTGGAAGCTGGTGATGGGGAGCTGAGTGAAGCCCCCATAATCCAGGAGGAAATGATCAGTGACCTGCTCTGCCAGTGAGACCCCCACAAGTGGCTGGGCCCAGATGGAATGAACCTGAGAGTACTGAGGGAGCTGGAGAAAGAGCTGGCCAAGCCACTCTCACTGGTTTACCAGCAGTCCTGGAGAACTGGAGGAGTCCCAGCTGACTGGGAATCAGCAAATGTGATGCCCATCTACAAGAAGGGTCGGAAGGAGGATCTGGGGAACTCCAGGCCTGTCAGCCTGACATCAGTACCAGGGAAGGCCATGGAGCAGATCCTCCTGAGTGCCATCACATGGCATGTGCAGGACAACCAGGGGATCCGGCCCAGCCAGAGTGGGTTTGGGAAAGGAAGGTCTTGCTTGACTGAATGAACTCCTTCTATGACAAAATGACCCCCTCAGTAGCTGAGGGAAAGGCTGGGGATGTGTCTCTCTAGAATTCACTAAAGCTTTTGACACCATCTCCCACAGCATCTCCTGCAGAAACTGGCTGCTTGTGGCTTTGATGAGGGAACCGTTTGCTGAGAAAAAAATGGCTGATGGCCAGGCCCAGAGAGTGGTGGGGAATGGAACTAAATCCAGGTGGGGTCAGTCACTAGTGGGGTTCCCAAGGGCTCAATGTTGGGGTTGGTCCTGTTTAACATCGAGTGCACCCTCAGGGAATTTGCAGCTGACCTTAAGTTGGGTGGGAGTGTTGGTGCGCTGGAGGGCAGGAAGGCCCTGCAGAGGGACCTGGACAGGCTGGATCAATAAGGCCAAGTGTCAGGTCCTGCACTGGGCTCACAGGAACCTCATGGAACACTCCAGGCTGAGGGTAGAGTGCCTTGAGAGCTGCTCAGCAGGAAGGGACTTGGGGGTGCTGGTTGAACGTGAGCCAGTGTGTGCCCAGGTGACCAACAAGCCAGTGGCACCTGGCCTGTTAGAATAGTGTGGCCAGCAGGACCAGGGCACGGGGTTGGAGCCAGCTGGTGTGGTGGAAGGTGTCCCTGCCCATGTGTTCTGATCTGATTAGGAAGGGATGCCTCAGCCCAAATTAAGGTGTAAATGAGACCATTTGCTGACAACAGGCGGATTTTATTTAATACAGATTTTATTTAACGATAAATGTGAGGTAAAGAGATAGGTAGAGGTAAAGGGTACTTAAATGGAAACTACAGGAAATCTTCCTAATTTTATGTCTTCTCTTGTTTCTAATTCCTACAGTCTAACTGCAAGCATCTATCTATGTTCCCTATAAATATAGTAATTATTATAATATGTAAATACAGTATATCTATCTTATGTAACTCTATCTTTGAAGTAAATCTAAAATAGTCTATCTAAATATTATAACTGTATATAATAATAATTATTAATTAAATTACTTAATTACTTAACTAGCCTAATTAATTAATTAAAGTAGTTAATTGACTTAAGCCATATTTGGGTTTTTTGGCAATAATCGAGTATGTTGTCCTCCTGCAGGGAGTTTCTGGGAGCAAGAGGTCCTGTCTTGCTCATTCCCTGCAGGAGTAGTCAAGTATTGGAATAAGTGTCGCAGGTTGGTAGTGGTGTCAGCGTCTGTGCTGGAAGCAGTTAAGAGGTGTCTGGGCCCGACCTGGTGCTGGAGCGGGGCCTAATCCTGGGGCTGTCCCGCCGTGCAGGAGCGGAACAGCCTGCGCAGAGCCCCGAGCGCCCGCCTGAAGCGGGAGAGACGTTTGGTGGGGACAGGCAGCTGCCTGCTGAGGGCCTGGGCCTCCAGCTGGGGAGGCGAGGGGCTGGGGGGGCAGCAGGGGCTGCGTGGGGCAGGGACCAGGTTCTGTGTCCCTGTCCATGGCACCTGCTCGTCGAAGGCAGGAAAAGCTTCAGTTCCTCCAGGGGACAGGGCTTCCAGCTGGGGAGGTGAGGCGCAGAGCGGCACTTGTGTGCACGGGGCGGGTGCCCGGCGCTCAGTCCATGCCTGGCGATTGTCCCTCTGTGCTGGGCACTGGTGAGGCCCCGCCTCAGTGCTGTGTCCGGTTCTGAGCCCCTCACTGCAAGAGAGACGTTGAGAGGCTGGAGCACGTCCAGACAAAGGGAACAAAGTTCATGGAGGGACTAGAGAACATGTCCTACAAGGAACAGCTGAGGGAGCTGGGTTTGTTTAGTCTGGAGGAGTCTAAAGGCGACCTCATTGCTCTCTACAACTGCCTGAAAGGAGGATTTAGTGAGGTGGGGGCCGGTCTCTTCTACTGTGCCTGGAGTGGGAGAACAAGAAGAAATGGGCTTAAGCTGAGACAGGGGAGATTCAGATTAGACATCAGAAAATTTTTTTTCACTGTTAGGGTGGGCAGGCATTGGAATAGGTTGCTCAGGGAGGCAGTTGGACTGGATGATCTTAAAGGTCTCTTCCAACCTTGATAATTCTATGATTCAATTCTATGATTCTATGAAGAGACCCCACTCCAGAGCAGGGGAAGGGCTGACCCCGTGGGAAGAGACACACTCTGGAGCAGGGGAAGGAGAGCACATGGAGCCTTGGTGAGGCAGCAGCAGCGGAGCTCAGAGATGGCCCTGGGCAGGTGAGGACCCACAGATGTGGCTGCCCGGTCCCCAAGAGTGTTCCCAGACAGGTGGGACAGGGTTTGGGGCCACTTGGGCTGCTGGAAGGCATCCCTGCCCATGGCAGAGGGGTGGGATGGGATGAGCTTTAAGGTCCCTCCCAGCCCAAACCGTTCTGGGCTCCATGGCAGGAGCAGTCAGTGGAGGGAGGAAGTCTCTCTCGCCTGGGTTTCCCGGGTAGTGGGTTCTCCTTCACCCCCCTCACTCTCCAATCTCCCCCATCCCCCCTTTCTCTCTGAGATCATCACTCCTTCCTCCCTCAACAGCTGCTGCGCATTTCACTTTGTTTTTCCTGGCAGGGAGCCAACTCTGGATCCTAAACAGGAACTGAATCTTTTATTGGAACGGCTCAGTGTCCCTGGGCTCCAAACTGCGGGGGCAGGGGCTGCTGGGCACAATCCTGAGCACCCTCTGGGGTGCTGGTTCTCCCTCCCTGGCTGAGCCTGTTCTGCTGTGCCAGCAGCTCCTAGGCATTGGTGTCCACATCATGACAGGGAGCTTGTCAGCAGCAGCTGTTGGGAGCTCTGTTTTCTGTCATGACCCATGGGGCTGAGGGGGCAAGGGGTGTCAGGTAAATGGTGAAAAAAATAAATAAAATGAATGGTGCATATCAGGTCCTCCCTGCTGTGCCTTGCTCTCTCCCTCCCCCAGCTGCTGAGCCCCCATAAGAAGCTTTGCCCAAGGCCCTTCACCCCACAGCCCCCAGGACAAGTGAGTTTCCAGCCTCTCCGTGGCTCCAAAGGCTCAAGGTGTGACCCCTGCCCCAGCCTAGGGCCCATCAACTGTGGTGAGACTGGTGAGGGGTAGTGAGGCTGGTGGGGTGCTGGGGGTGCTACCAGGGCTGGGGCCCTCTGGGGATGGAGAGGAGGCTGATGGTGAGCAGGAGCTGTTCTGGTCTTGGCAAAGAGGCTGGAGGGGCTGGGACCATCCCTGAACTCCCTCTTGTCTCCCCAGGTGCTGCCACAGCATCACCGGGAGCAGGGACAGGGCAGGACTGAGCTGGCATCACCTTCCTGAGCCTCGGGGTCCCCCAGGGCCAGGACCAGCTGTGGTCTCATCCTGTGGTCCACAGCCAGACACTGGGGGTAAAACTGCATCTGAGGCTGGACTGAACCAGGTTGGGACCTCCAGCATGAAGTGGTTTCTTCCTCCTCCCAGAACTTCACCAGAGCTCCTCGTGCTCCTGTTTGCATTTCCTGTGCCTTTCCTGTGTCTCTGCTCTTGCACTGTGTGACAGAGCTCAGGCTGCTGCCACTGGATGAGACGGGTGCAGGCTGGGCCCCATGCAAGGCAGTGAAGTCCTTCTGGGACACCCAGCAGTGCTGCAGTGCTACGCTGCTGCTGCTGCTCTTCTCTTTCCTTATGGTTTTATTACTTTTCCATTAACTCCTGCTGAAGTCCCACTGTTGTCTCTTCTGCTCCAGAAGGTGCCTGCTCCCAGCAGCCCTGTCCCTTCCCCTGCTCCCCCTGTGCACGTTCCATCCTGGCTGTTGGAGCTCCTGTGCATGACGTGACAGCTGTGCCCCAAGCCAGGCCCCTTCCCAGTGCTCCCCATCCTCAAGCATCCCAGGAAAAGGTTCACATGGGGATGGTTCAGAGAAGTGCTTCAGTTTTGTTTGGTTTGTTTTTCCCAAGCTGCAGGAACCATTCTTTGGAGTTTTATACCAAAAGACTGTCCCCTCCTCCACTCAACCAAAGGGATTTGGGGCTCTTTTCCCTGTTGGAGGGAAATAAAACCGATGCATTGAACCCTGGCAGGATGTGGCAGCCCTGCAGACTGCTGAGCCCGTGCTGGCCTGTGCCTGGCAGAGGACCAAAGCAACTCAGGGAGTAATGAATCTGTGATTATTTATGCTGATAAGTTGCTCCTGATTAGGGGGCAGAAGAAGTGAAACCCCAGGACTTTCCGCTGAGCTGATGCCACCCCATGCATGTGACTGGGAAAGCTGTGTGTCATGGTTTCACTCCAGCCAGCAGCCAAATTCTGGCTCTGGGAAGGACAGGATAATGAGGAGGGGGAGAGAAACCCCCATCTCACTGCTTTGCAGTCCCAAAATTCCCACTTCCCAGATTCCATGTTCCTGGCTCACCCCAGGTGAAGATCCGGGGCTCTGGCATTCTGATGTGCTCCACCCGACACCCCCAGCACCCAGTACCTGCAGGACTTGGCCACCCCCAGAATCCAGCACTCCCGGTACCCTACACCTGAGCACCCCACCACCCAGGACTCTGCACCGGGGCACCCCCAGCACCCTCAGGACCCCACACTTGGTCATCTCCAGCTCCCAGCACCCCCAGTACCTTGCATATGGCCACTCTCAAAACCCTACACACCCAGGATCCTGCATCTGTACTCCCCCAGTACCCTATACCCTCAAGACACCCAGCACCCCCAGCACAACTATCACCTCAGCACTCCCAACACCCCCAGCACCCGCAGCACTCCCAGCACCCTCAGCACTCCCTGCACCTCCAGTGCTTCCAGCACCTCCAGCACCCTCAGCACTCCCAGCACCTCCAGCAACCCCAGCACTCCCTGCACCACAAACACTCCTAGCACCCCCAGCACTCCCCGTGCCCCCAGCACCCAGCACTCCCAGCATTCCCAGCACCCCCAGCATTCCCAGCACCCAGCACCTGGGTACTCTCAGTACACAGCACTCAGCACCCCAAGACCCTGCATCTGCACACGCCCAGCACCCAACAGACACCCCCCAACTCCCAGCACCCACACACCTCCAAGTTCCCTGACATCCCTAGGACCCCCCACCTGGCCCCCTCCAGCACCTGAGCACCCCCAGCACCTTGTCTCCCCCCAGCACCCACTCCCAGCACCCTCAGCATCCCCTGCCCTGTTTTCCTCCTCTCATCCCCTCCAGGTGTCAACCAAACCTTCGCTGCTTTGGGGACACCACAAAACCCTAGTGACCCCTCAACCCCTCCCCAGAGCCCCCACCCAGGAGGGGAGCTGGACTGGGGCAACTGGGGAGACATGATGGGGTGCACAGTGCTCCCAGTGCCCTTCTTTGTTCTCCAGTGCCCCCCACCAACTCTCCCTAGTCCTCCCAGTGCTCCCAGTACAACTCAAGTGCTCCCAGCATCACTCCCTGGCTCCCCCAGTGTTCCCAGTTCCCTCCCAGTGCCATTCCTGGTGCGCTCAGGACCAGGCAGGGTCCGCTGGTCGTGCCCTACCTGGCCCCAGTGGGGACCCCCGGGGCTCTGTGGTTCCTCTCCTGCCCCGAGTAGCCACTCCCTACCTGGAGTGTTTTTGCTTTTGGTTTCCAAGAAACTGGTGTAAAATCAAGAAATGGGGATGGGGGAAGGGGTTAGGGGAGGGGAAGGCAGTGTGTGTTTGTGTTTGTGTATAATCATGGTTAGGCTTCGCGAACGAAGATTTGGGAAGGCACTATCCACATTTGCTACAGGCACGCTGGTGGCTTATGAGGCCAATACGTGACAGACATATCCGATTGCAAAAGGCACAGCAGAAAGACTCCTTAGATGGTGTATTCTGCAAGACACGGTTCTTTCTGCGTTGCCTTTTTTCCTTGAGAGTGATCCTGCGTGTGTTCTTGAAGGAGACAGCTGCGTTATAGATGGCGTGTCTCCAGGCCTCCCGATTTGAGGCCAGAGTAGACCAGTTATGGTGATCAATATGGCCAAGGCTGAGATGTTGTTTCAGGGAGTCCTTGTATCTTTTCTTCGGGGTTCCTCTCATGCGGCAGCCAGTGGCAAGTTCACCATAGAGCAGGATCTTAGGGAGGCGGTGGTCCTTCATCCTTGAGACATGCCCTGCCCATCGCAGTTGCATTCTCAGTAACATGGCCTCAATACTTGTGACAGCTGCTTGCTCTAGTACAGATGTATTGGTCACATAATCTGACCAGTGGATGTTAAGGATTGTACGGAGACAGCGTTGATGGAAGCATTCTAGGAGACGCAGATGGTGGCGGTACATGACCCATGATTCGGAACCATATCGGAGAGTAGACAAGACTATGGCTTTGTAAACACTGATCTTGGTGCTTTTCTTTAAATGTTTATTACACCATACTCTTTTGTGGAGTTTTCCAAAAGCACTATATGCCTTAGCTAACCTGTTGTCTATCTCTCCGTCGATCTTACCATCTGAGGAGATGAGGCTACCAAGGTAATTAAACTGTTGGACTGATTTGAGCTCTGATTGGCCAATGGTGATGTGGGATGATGGGGGACTTCCTGAGGTGCAGGTTGATGGAGGACCTCTGTCTTCTTTAAGCTGACTTCCAGCCCAAAGAGCTCAGCAGCATCTGCAAAGCAGGATGTTAAACGCTGCAGGGCTGCTTCTGTGTGGGCAACAAGGGCAGCGTCATCAGCATAAAGCAGCTCCCGGACAAGATGGTTTAAGGTCTTGGTGTGGGCCTTCAGTCGCCTTAGATTGAATAGACTTCCATCAGTACGGTATCGAATGTAGATACCGTCCTGATCATCGAGGTCTGCTGTGGCCCTTTGGAACATCATGCTAAAGAAGATGGTGAATAGGGTAGGAGCGAGAACGCAGCCTTGTTTTACACCATTCTTAATTAAAAAGGGCTCAGAAAGTGTGTTGCCATATCTGACTTGGCTGTGCTGATCCTCATGGAGAGAGATGATCATTTTAAGGAACTTGGGGGGACAACCTAAACGTTCCAAAATCTGCCAGAGACCTTTTCTGCTCACAGTATCAAAAGCCTTGGTGAGGTCGACAAAGGTTCCATAGAGACCTTTGTTCTGTTCCCTACACTTCTCTTGCAGTTGTCTGAGGACAAATACCATGTCTGTGGTGCTCCTGTTGGCTCTGAAACCACACTGACTTTCAGGTAGAATTCCTTCTGCTATAGTGGGTATTAGTCTGTTCAAGAGTATTCTTGCCAGGATTTTGCCAGCAATGGAGAGCAGAGTAATACCACGATAGTTTGAGCAATCTGATTTAATACCTTTCTTCTTATACAAAGTGATGATGACAGCATCACGAAGGTCTGATGGTAGTTCACCGAGCTCCCAGCAGCGCACCACAAACTCGTGAAATTTGGTGTGGAGTGCGAGGCCCCCATGTTTCCAGACTTCAGGTGGAATTCCATCAACCCCAGCTGCCTTGCCAATTTTCACCTGCTGTATGGCCTTGAGGGTTTCTCCTAAAGTGGGGGCAGTATCCAATTCATACTTTACTGGTTGTTGTGTGATGGACTGAATTGCTGAATCTTGGACTACATGGTTGGAAGTGAAAAGAGTCTGAAAGTGTTCAGACCATTGATTCAGAATGGAGGTTTTATCTGTTAGAAGGGTTTGACCATCAGCGCTGAGTAGAGGGCTTTGTACCTGGTATGTAGGCCCGTATGCTGTTTTCAAGGCCTCATAGAAACCTTTGTGATCACCTGTATCTGCGCATAATTGAGTTTTTTCAGCTAGATCGATCCACCACTTGTTCTGGATGTCACAGAGTTTCTGTTGGAGCTTGCTGCATGCGAGACGAAAAGCTGTTTTTCTTGCGTGACAGGATGGTAGTGCAAGGTGTGCTTGGTGGGCGGTTCTCTTCTTCCTCAACAAGTCTTGGATGTCTTGGTTGTTTTCGTCAAACCAGTCCTTGTTCTTCTTGAGGGAGAACCCTAAGGATTCTTCAGAGGATTGCAGGATGCTGTTTTTAATATGGTGCCAGATTGTTTCAGGAGAGGAATCTGCAGAATCTGTGGGAATGTTTTCGAGCCTAGTTTGAAGGTTTGCCTGGAAACTGTTTCTTACTGTGGCTGATTGGAGATTGTTAACTTGGAGTCTTCTCCTTGGGATACTGCCCCTTTTTGGTTTGAATTTGAGCTTAAAATTGAGTTTACAGCGCACAAGCCGATGGTCTGTTTGGCATTCTGCACTGGGCATCACGCAGGTGTGGTGGACATCGCAGGCATCTCTCTGTCGCACCAAGGCATAATCAATGAGGTGCCAATGCTTAGAATGGGGGTGCATCCAGGTTGTCTTCAGACTATCTTTCTGCTGAAAGATAATATTAGTGACGGTGAGTTGTTGCTCTGCACAGAATTCTAGCAGAAGTCGACCATTATCGTTGCAGTTTCCAACGCTATGCTTGCCTAATACTCCTTTCCAGGCTTCAAAATTCACCAAGGATAATGATCTTATCGTCTGCAGGAACCTTTTGGGTAAGGAGGCGCAGGTCAGTGTGAAATTTATCTTTTTCAGCAGGGTCAGCTTGGAGAGTTGGGGCATATATACTGAAGATGACAACATGTTGCTTGTTGTTTAGTGGAAGGCATACAGAGATAATGCGGTCAGAGTGACCTGTCGGCAGATTTTCGAGTTTAGGAACAATGGAGTTTTTGATCATGAAGCCGACTCCTGAGAGGTGTTTTTCGGTTCTGGGCTTACCTGACCAAAAGAGTGTGTAACCGGCACCATGTTCTCTGAGGCTGCCTTCCTCGTGAAGGCGAAGTTCACTGAGAGCGGCAATGTCAATGTTGAGACGAGCCAGCTCATGGGCAATTAGGGCAGACCGACGCTCAGGACGTCCACTATCCGTAGAATCGAGCATGGTTCTGATATTCCAACATGCTAGAGTTAATTTAGGTACATCTTTGGAGGCAGGTGCATGCCTTTGTCTTTTGATCTTTGTGCGACCGCATTGGAAGAAGATGCCCGTTGGCCTGTGGTTAACCAACCGGGTGAAAGTGGAGATGAGTTTTGTTTAGGCCACCTTTTCTAAGCCCCTCTCCGAGTGGAGCAAGCAGTGCTGTCCTTGAAAAGGCTGCTTGGTCGTTCAGGGTGCTGCCCCAAGAGACTGTCATCTCTGGTCAGTCTCAAATGACCAATATCCTGAACCGCCTGCATGCAGGGTTGGGTCTGCAGCTCCCAGTGCACTTTTCACCTGCCGTTTTGACCCTTGCCCGTCACTACAGGACTTTTTGCATGTGGGTAAAGCCTTCAAGCCTGCGCAATGGATTTTTTAGGTGAGACACAGTGTGCGCGGAACTGAACCCACCCTTTAATCCTGAGGTTTGTCTACCAGGGCCGAGCGAGCTTGGACGGTGGCAGTGAGGTCCTCAGGACGTAGATTTGATTAGAGTGACCTTCTCTTGGATGGCCTTACAGGGCTAAGCGAGCTCCATCTGCCCGGGTTTGGGATTGGAGTTGTCCTTCTCCTAGGATGACTGCCAGGACGCTAATGAGCTCATCCTGCCCAAGAATGTATTAAATCTGGTCCTACGGTTTTGATCTGTCTGGCATGGGCGACCCTACTGGAGGCATGTACCATATAGCTTGCAACCACACAGGGGTACAGAGACTATGTTCCTATTAGAATGCTTTGGGCAAGTCTTTCATTTCCTGCTTTATTATCACCTACCTATAAACAAACTGAAGGAGGTACCCAGGGACAACCCTTTGTCCTGTCCACTGTTTCAGGATGTAACAGAGCAAAGCAAGTATATCCAGAACATGCCGAACCTGGGCAGTAGCCACAGGAGAACCAAAACCAGACAGACAGAACAAACAAAGCAAACATTCTGACCGCAGTACCCATCCAGGCGGGGGTGCCTTTTATTGGCCCCAGCCTGGCGGGGACCCCCATTATTCTAAAAGAACCCACTATCCACCCTGACCTTATCCTTCCCCCACTGTGTTTCCACATATCTTCAGGCACACTACTCACCTGCGACATTTCATACGGGATTGTGCCGCTCTCCCTCCTGCTAGTTGGCGGACCCCCACGGCCCGCTTGACACACTACGCTAATCCTCCCCCCCACCCAGCCCTTCCCCCCAAACCTGGAACGCCAAACCTCTGTGTGCTCTGAAGCGTCCTTCTCCTCTTTCATGGAGGCGCAGTACCTGCCGGTAAGGCTCCCCTTGTCTCTCCTTTCTCCTGCAATGGCCGCGCCCGGGGGCACAACCGCATGAGCGGAGCGCGTGCGGCGCGGGAAAGGCTCCCGGCAGCCCGGGGGACCCAGCCACGAGGCACGGGAAGCCCCCCCAGCAGGGGGTCCCACCCCTGGAGCGCAGGAAAGGCTCCCGGCAGGCCGGGGGACCTGGCCACGAGGCATGGGAGGCCCCCCCAGCAGGGGGTCCTGCCCCCGGAGCACAGGAAAGGCTCCCGGCAGCCCGGGGGACCCGGCCACAAGGCACGGGAAGCCCCCCCCTTGTTTATAATGGGTACCAGTAAAAATACCAGATTATAATAACAGGGTATAACATTAAATCCAGAGTGTCTGTGGCAGTTGGGAACAATCCAAATAAGTCATTCCATCCATGGTGTTACCAGTTTGTGTAGATCAGGATGTTCCCCACCCCGTGAATCTTAAACTGTAGGAAAGATGTGATGCAAACCAGGATCAGGGGAGAGGTTCGAGGACCCGTCCCTCGGGGACAGGAGGGACCAGGGCGAGACCTGTGGCTTTTGCTTTTTCTTTTCCTTGCAATCCCTAAAACTGACCCAGGTGGGAACTCAATGCCCACATATGCGAATCCAGGTCGTGCTGCAAACACAATTTTAGCTTTAGCAACTCACATGAATTAAAACCAAATGGTTCGTACTCACCAAATACTTTAGAATTCACTGCAAACATACAATTCATTCCACACACTTACAGAAAGTGACTTTTATAGCCCAAGTGTTCCCGAGTGGAATTTTTTTCCTACAGACAAACTGAATACACGTTAATACACACTCACTAAATGTTTGCATTTCCTCAGCATTAACACAAAATTTAAGGTTTAATAAGCCCAGAGCATCTGGGCAAACCTCTTGCACAAGGAGGCAACAACATCTTGTCCAACTGACACTGGGTAACTTCAGAACCTACAGATGCACCCCCTGTTAACCAGTTGTACAGTTTCACCACCAGGTGGGACTTGAATCCACTTGGAAATTGTCAGACTGCAACTCACTTCATAACAATCCCCAGCTAAAATGACATTTAATAGAAAATAATCAATTGTATTTTCAGTTCAATAAACCAATTACATTATAGAGCTCAAGTTTTGTGCAGTTGTAATTAGGTTTACCTTCTCTATACCCTCAGTTTTCATGGCTAAGCTTCTCGAACGAAGATTTGGGGAAGGCTCTATCCACATTTGTTACAAGCACATTGGTGGCTAATAAGGCCAATACGAGACAGGCATGTCCGATTGCAAAAGGCACAACAGAAAGACTCCTTAAGTGGTATATTCTGCAAGACACGGTTCTTTCTTCATTGTCTTTTCTCCTCGAGAGTGATCCTGCGTGCGCTCTCAAAGGAAGCAGAAGCGTTATAGATGGTGTGTCTCCAGACCTCCCAGTTGGAGGCCAGAGTAGACCAGTTCTGTTGATCAGTATGGCCGAGGCTGAGATGTTGTTTCAGGGAGTCCTTGTATCTCCTCTTTGGGGTTCCTCTCTTGTGGCAGCCGGTGGCAAGTTCACCATAAAGCAGGACCTTTGGGAGGCGGTGGTTGGTCCTTCATCCTGGAGACGTGCCCTGCCCAGCGCAGCTATGTTCTCAGCAACATGGCCTCAATACTTGTGCCTGCTGCCTGTTCTAGCACAGACGTATTGGTCACATAATCTGACCAGTGGATGTTAAGGATTGTATGGAGACAGTGTTGATACCTGAATAAACTCCCAGGGATTTTCTTTGCCTTGAACTCACTGGATTAAGACATCAGAGGTTCTCCCCAAAAGTAGTACCTCTCGATCCGATAAATCTGTGGAGCTTCAAAAGCTTTTTTCCTGCCAGGGGTTGCCCAAAATTGTTGCCAAATACCTCTAAAATGGTCAGGACAACAGAACCCTCTAACACTGCATTTTTAGTGTTAGAAAGCAAAGTATTACTTTATTCATGGCACTAGGTGTTTGTGAGGTTGACAAAACTCCTGCCTTCCACATAAACCCCAGTACAACACTTTTTCACCTATTTATGCATTTTTAACAAAGAAAGAAATCATTGTTCACTGGTTCTAAATTACATCATTTCCTTTCATTAATTAGTATTCTGTCCACTACTGGTTATTAATTTCTTGGTTTGTGTGGTAATTAGTCCTAATCTTTAATCTTTTTAGCATCTTTTTCCTCCAGTAGGGATTTTCTGACACAAATACTGAGCTTTAGTTAGTCTTCTTCATTATTTGCTGGTTTCTGCAAAAATGTCCTTGTGATCCATAAATGTTTCAGATGTCCAATTTCAACAATATGTCTTTCTGTCCTCGGTGTTGATCATTGAAGCATATCAAGGTTAATTTTAACAGAATTTACAGTTTTAGTACTTTTCCTAAGCTGTGTTCTCACAAAAGTAGCTTGACATCTTTTTGCTATATGCTGACTAAAATTGATTTAAGGCCTAACACAGCTTATGATAATTAAACAACTAATTAAAAGGTTAATTAGGACCATTAAAAATTAGAAAAGTTATATCGTTTCCAACAGGGACAAGCAAGGTAAAGGTGGCTCCGATGCTGAGTAATCCTAGATGAATTTCCTTAATCCAAATGGCCCTTTGGATCTGGTTTATGACCACATTAACCCAAGGGCCAAGCCCTGACCCCCAGCCCCTGCGAAGGCAGATCCTGTCCCTGCCTCATTCCTCAGGGCTCTTCCTGGGGCACTGGCATGTGGGATGTGCAATGCCAAGGGCAGGACCATGGGGTGGCACCTGCCAGGCTGCTGAGCAGGGACAAGGAGGCCATGAGGCCCCAGGGCTGCAAGGGGCACTCCCCTCCTCCTGGCATCAGGGGCACAGACAGTAGCCATGGCCAAAGGCCTGCAGAAGGTCGTTGTGTCAGGGCCTTTCAGCTTCTCCCCATCCCTGTCTCCTCTCCAGCCCAGGCTGTCCTACGGTGTCCGTGCCCTGCCCCTTTCCCTGCAGGTTGTCGTCATCCCCCCGGCTGCCCCACCTGGCTGGCACCTTCCTGCACTGACATCATCCTCCCTGGCTCTTCCTGCACACACAAAGCCTTGGGCTGATCCAGACTCCTTCTGGGTGATGTGTTGCAGCACAGCACTGCCCTGGGAGTGAAATTCCTTTTTCCTCATGTCCAGTCTGGGCCTCACCAGCTGCCCTTAGTGGCATTGTTTCTTTCCCATCCTCATTTACACTAAGAAGGAAAACTCACCATCTCTGAATCTGTCCTTCAAGCCCTCTCAGGCTACTCCTGCACTGTCTTCAATTCTCCACATCGAGTCCAGTACCCTCAGCCTCCATGTATTTGCCCTGTGCCTGAGGCTTCCAAACCCCACTTGAGAGATTTCCGGGTCCTCTCCAAGGTTTTTGCAGATGGAAACAGTGTGTGCTTAGTCCAGGAAGGATGGAGTGAAATTTTTTTCCCAAGTCTTGTACTCACAGAGCGAGTACAAGGCAATGGCTTTAAAATGAATGAAGGTAGACTTCAACTGGATATGAGGAGGACATGACTTATGAGGAGACTGGCACAAAACCATAACTGTTTTCCCCCCTGCCTGGAAGTGTCCAAGGTTAGGAGTTTTGTGCAACCTGAAATTTTAAAAGTTGTCCCTGCCCATGGTAGGGGTGATGCATGAGCTGCTCTTTTAGGTCCTTTCCAAAATAGACCATTACATGATTCTTTGATTCTAATACACACAACTCCTTTCCACAGCTCTCCAAATACTTACATAAACCATGCTGGTATTTTAATCCTAATTCCCAAATTTCCATAAAAAGAGAAAGAATTCACATTTCTAGGACCTGAATTGCCATGCTTTTGGAAGCATGGAACTCTCCATGGGGGAGTACCTGGGTGTTCCCATGTGAACCTGAGCATGCATTATTGACACATTGAACTCTTTGTTTTGTGGGCCCCCAACACCAAAGGATCAAGACCTCAAGTATCCTTTTGACCACAGAAATTGAAACAATCAGGTCTCATTGCTGGATCCATGGGGGGTGAGATCTTTCTTCTCCACTACCTACTCTTGTCCTTTCCTTCTTTTTCCTTCTTATGTATTTCTGAAGTGATATATTATAGTTTTATAGAGAATAACCCAAGTAGCTACATACCTCCTTTCCACTGCAATTAATAGACCATTGACCACCTCTCTGGCTGCTCCATCCAGCCAATTCCTCACCCAGTTTAAAAGGCAGAGGTTTCTTGAGGGATGTTTTTTATCTCAGCTCCAGCAAGACTTTCGGTCTGGTCTCCCTCAGTGTTCTTTTACCCAAGAGAGGCCATCACAGCCTGCGTGGGCAGACAAAGAGTTGAGCAGAAAAGGCAGCTGGATGATGATGCTGAGAGAGCAGAGGTGAAGGGGTCACACCGTCCCTGGTGTCCACTGGGACATACTGGGGCATTGTGGGGCAGCACAGGGGACTCTGCTGAGACCTGGGCAGTTCAGCACCTCTATCGTGGCTCAGAGGACACAACTCTCACCATGTTTGTTCATGGCATTAAACTGGGAGGAGCATTCCTTTGCCTTGGGATGCCATTCAGGGCACACCTGACAGGCAGGTGGACTGTCCAGTCAGGAAGTTTATAGGACAGTTCAGGAGGGAAGGGAGCTCAGTGCTCTGCAGTCCAATGTCCCAGCTCCAAGCAGGGACAGCTCTGAGCTCACACCATGTGGCTCAGTAAATGTCAGCATCCACAGAGAGATTTTACACACAAACCAAGCCTCTACCTCCCCCCTCAAAAGTAAAAGAGATGAGGACTTTGACCAGCTCCTTGAAAACAGGCCTTGTTTTGCTCTACCTCCTGAAATTCCTGGGAATATCTACCTTGTCCAGAGGATAGGGTTCCTCCTGCAGGGCTGCTAGCACATGTCCAGGCCATGGGGTGCTTTGTGTTGTGCTTTAGGGATGGAACTGCCCAGTTCATTGTTCCCACAATAACTCCAAACCACATTGGAGAGGAGAATTGGAGGCATAAAAGGTGAAGATCACAGTTGAGATAAGAACGTTTACTGGAAACTGCAAGGAGATAAGAAAAGGAACAGCAACAGCAACAATATTAATAACAGAGAGCACGAGAGAGGCAAGTGATATATATATATATATATATATATATATATATATATATATACACACACAAGCACAGGAATCACTTCCCCAGTCAATGCTGTCCCTCTGAGGTGTCTGTTGAGTTCATTTAGTCCATGACTGTGGGTTCTATCCACCCTGGATGTCTCCCAGGGCAGGGCTGGGGTGCTGTGGGCTGGTTTCAAGCTGCATCAGGAGCTCACGACTAGTGTATCTGGAGCAGTCCATCCTCATTGTCCATTGGAGTTCTGGGACACAGTGGCAGTGTCATTCAGCAACCAGTATTATACAACTGAACATCGCAGACTGTTCTCACCCAAACCAAATCCCCTTGAGGTACACACCGTGTTTCCCTGTCCCTCTGCGTCACCCAGCAAGTGCCCCCAGATCCTTGAGCAAAAACAATCTCACAGTTGAGTTTGCCTTTGTTTGAGGCAGGACTGATCCAAACTGTCTTCCCTCACACGTTCCTCATGTGCACCATGGGGACTTTATCCCCTCCGATGGTACAGGGAGGTTCTGATGGGCAGGGCCAGCTCAGTTGGTGGAGCCTCGGGTGTGAACTGACCAGGTAGCCTTGGCTAAATAGAGATCCCAATGTTTCAGGGTCCCACCACCCAACGCTTTCAAGGTGGTTTTGAATGGTGCATTGTTCTATTCAACTTTCCCAGTGGCTGGTGCATGATGGGGAATATGATACACCCACTCCATCCTAAGCTGTCTGGCCCAGGGGTCCATGAGGATGTTTTGAAATTCTCAATTCTTTCTAGGGGCCATGTTCCTACAGGACTCACTTTCTAGGCCCAAGATCTTCTTCCAGGCAGTGGTGTGAGCACAGGGTGTTTGTCCAGCTGTCCAGGCTTGTTCCCACCATTGTAAACACAGGGTATGATGTGATCCATCTGCCAGGCCTCCCCATATCTGTATTTCCACCATCATCCCCCATCCCACAGAGGCTTTACCTGGTTGTCCTTCTTGTTCTCAGCACGTTTCGCAGTCATGAATAACCCAGGACATGGTGTCTATGGTTAAATCCACCCCTCCATCATAAGCCAATGTTCCATCTCTTCCTGATGACCTGAGGCGTCCTGGGCCCACTGAGCCAGAAATAATTCACTCTAGTGTTGCCAGTCCAGATCCACCCGAGACACTTTAATCTTAGCATCGCAATCCACCTGTTGTCCCTACAACATGTCAGGAACTGTCAGTGAAGAGAGCGTGCTGCTTTTCATTTTCTGGGAGCTGATAATGTGGGGTGGGGCCTCCTCAGCATGTGGCTCCTCCTCCTCTGATGATGATAGTCTGAAATTTTCACCTTCAGGTCAGTTTGTGACAAATTCCAAGATCCCTGACTAACTGGGGTTTCTGTGTGATCTTGCTGTGTGACCAGAGCCATCCACTGGCTCCATGTGGCATCATTGGCATGATGTGTGGAAGGGACTTTCCTTTTCAACATCCAGCCCAGCACTGGCAGTCAGGGTGCCAGGAAGAGCTGTGCTTCAGTGCCAATCACTTCTGAAGTAGCTCGAACCCTTTCAGAAGCTGTCAGGATCTCTTCTTCCAGAGGGGGTGTAACAGGCCTTGGATCCTTTGTATCCCAAAACTCCAGAATCCCAGGGATCATCCTCAAGTTTCCCAAGGTACTTTCTGCCAGAGGCTCCAGGAAGGACCATTCTCAAGGGTCTCTGGAGCTGCTGGGGTTGGGGGCATTGATGTCCAGCTTGCCTCCCTCTCCTCCTCCTCCTCACCGTTGTCCCCACTGCACAGGGTACATTTCCCACTGGAAAAACAGGGATTTGGGGGCGAAAAGCCATTTTTTTGATGGGCAATTGTCGAGGACAGAAATTGTGTGAACAATTTCTATTGCATTTCGGAGACCTTTGCCTTGGCATGGCTGGGTGCAGACAGAAAAAATACTGCACCACTAATATGGCTGCAGGCCTTGTGCCAAGGTGAAGGAGGAATTCTTTTGGCAGGAAACAAGTTTTATGGACACCTGCTGTGGGTCCAATTAATACTGTACAGCTCAGTGTGTTTTCCTTATGTATCCAATGTAACCTGGGAAAGGAATCACATGTCTCTGTGTCACAAGCAGCATATAAGCTGCCTTTCCTCTAATAAAGCGGACATTTTTGCTGATCATATTGATTTGTGAGCATTTCTATCTGTCCCTCTCCACCGTTAGGGAATGTCCCTGGGGGTCATGGTTGCACCAGGGTGAGGCTGCTCTAGGGCAGCTGTTCTCTTACCTTGGAGCTTTCCTCCTCCTCCTCCTCCCACTCCCCCTCCTTGCCATCATCCTCCCTGTGTAGGGCACATTCCCCAGAGAAAAAAACAGTGAGCTGGGGGCAGAAACTGCTTTCTGAGGGGGAACCTCCCTGGGGGTCCTGATCGTGCCAGACATACCTTCCTCCTTCTCACTCCCTCTCCATGTCCTCTCCTCCTCCTCACTGCCCAGGGCACATTCCCCAGAGGAAACCCAGTGATTTTGGGGCACAAAACTGTTTTTCTGAGGGGAATCTCCCCAGGGATCCCAGCCATGTCAGGACAGCCTTCCTCCCTGACCACTCCCCTCCTCCTCCTCCTCTTTCTCCTCACTGCTCAGGCACATTCCCCAGAGACAAAATCACGATTTGGGGCAGAAAGCTGCTGTTCTGAGGGGGAACCTCCCTGGGGGTCCCTGTTGTGCCTCTCTCCCTCTCCCTGTCCTCCTCCTCCTCATCCCCACCACTCAGGGCACCCCTGAGCTTGGCCCAGAGAGGGGCCGGGCAAGAGTTCCCTGGGCCAGCGCAGGTGGGTGCGGCGCAGCAGCACACGGCGCATGCGGTGGAAGGCTGAGAGCTCAGCCTCAGGGATGTCCTCGAGGAAGACGAGCACAAGGACATCACGCAGCTCGTCGAAGAGGCGGTAGCTGGCAAGTTGGATCTCCAGCGAACACCACTCGCTGCGCAGGTACCCGCGCGCTCACCACGCACACCGTGCGCCGGCTGTTGTACACGCATCCACGATGTTGTCCACAATGGCGCGGCCGGGGCGGAAGTCACGGTGGTGAAGGCAGAGCCGCAGGGCCCCGTGCTCCAGCTCGGGCACCAGCTCCTCCAAGCACCCAGCGCTCGTCCGCAGAGTTGTAGGACACGAAGGGTCGTAGGTGTAGCGGCGCCGCTCCCCGCCGCCAGCGTCCGCGGTGCCCATGCCTGCAGCAGGTACGGTGGTAGCGCAGCCGCCAGTACCCGCGGTGGTGCAGCAGCGGCAGCGCCAGCAGTAGCAGCACGGCCGGTGCTGTCCCTGCGAACAGGTACCGCCCCATGTCCAGGTAGCACACACGTGTGTCGAAGCTGTGCAGTATGCCGGGGCCCCGCCCGCCTCGCCGCAGGTGTAGTTGTACAGGTAACCACCTGCACAGTCCCTGTGCCAGCCAGGCTGGCAGCCAGACGTTGGCACAGCTGCAGCTCAGTGGCATTTGCGCAGGTCTAGGTAGCGCAGGGCAGGCAGGCGTGTGGTAAGTGCCGTGTCCAGCCCGCGCAGCTCGTTCTTGGCCAGGCGCAGCTCCTCCAGCTGCGTCATATTGCCAAAGACCTCGGGGCCGTAGCCCACGCAGCCCCGCGCTCCTCCAGGTCCAGACTGCGCAGGCGCTCAGGTTCTTGAAGACGCGGCAGGCAGGGCACCCATCCCACACTGCCGTCGTCCAGCGTCAGGTACTGTAGCTGTGCCAGGTCGTCGAAGGCGTCGGCAGGCACAGCCGAGAGTTGCATTCTGTGACAGGTACAGTGAGCGCAGGGCACCCAAGCCCTGGAAGAAGCGAATGTGGGGACCAACGCGCAGCCCGTACGGCTGCTGCGCCTGCCGCGTCAGGTCCATAGAGCTGGTGCAGGTGGCGGAATGGTGGTGGCTGCCGTGGGTGCTGCTCAGGTAGCGCAGCGCATTGGCGCGCCAGGTCTAGCACGCCCAGCGTGGTATGCACTGGCCGGACGCTGCCCTCGCTCACCTCCAGCAGCCGGTTGCGGGTCCAGGTAGAGCCGGAACAGCTGGGGGCAGGCCCCTGGAGCGCGGCGGCCGCAGTGCCGCAGGTTGTTGCCACCCAGGTCAAGGGTCTGGCAGGTGTATGAGCCCCCTGAAGGTGCCGGGGAAGAGCACAGCCACGCGGTTTGTTGCGCAGGTTGAGAGTACGCAGCTGGTGCAGGTCGGCAAAGGAGCCAGGCAGGAGGTCGGTGAGCAGGTTGTTGTCGAGTCGCAGGTGCTGCAGGTTGTGGAGTCCCCACAGCGCCGCACGGTCCAGCCGCGCCAGTCCGTTCACATCCAGCCGCAGTCGCCGCAGTGCTGGAGTGTTGGCGAAGGCACGGGGACCGGCCACCAGGATGCGGTTGAAGCGCAGGGACACGTTGTAGAGCCGCCGCAGCACTGGGGCCCCGTGGCACGACGGCAGCCACCGCAGTAGGTTGTGCTCGGCCACCAGCTCACCCAGCGCCGCGCGCTGTGCCGGGCCCAGCAGCTGCCCCACACAGCTCAAATTCTGCAGCCGGTTGCCAGATATGTCCAGGGCACCCAGCACCGGGCAGTCAGCCAGTGCGTTGGCAGGCATCGCTGCCAGCCCCATGTGCCGCAGCTGCAGCCGCTGCAGCCACGGCCCCGCAAGGTGCTGGCACAACTCGGTCAAGCCCCCCGCGCCCACCTGCAGGCCTGACACGTCCACGCACCGCGGGGGTACCACCCTCAGCAGCCGTGCCACGTCCAGTGGGTTCCCAGCCAGGTGCAGCCGTGTCAGGTTGTACAGGTGCAGCCGGCCAAGGGGTGCTGGGTCCGAGATGTTGTTGTAGGACAGGTCAAGCACCTGCAGCCCCTCGGGCAGCACCTCGGGGGCCGCCCCTGACAGAGCCCCCAGGGAGTTGTTGCAGAGCAGTAGGACCCTCAGTGCAGGTGGTAGCCCGGCGCCAGTGCTGACAGGGTGTTGCCGCACAGGTCGAGCAGACCCAGGCGGGGAAGGTGCCCCACAGCCGTGGCCACGGGGCCCAGGGCACTCAACGGCCTCCCCGCAGCTGCAGTGTGGCCAGCATGGGCAGTGCCCGCAGGGCCCCCGGGGCCACAGCGAGCAGCGGGTTGTGGTCCAGCCGCAGCGTGCTCAGGTTGCCCAGCCCAGTGAAGACCCCTGTGGGCAGCACTGACAGGTGGTTGTGGGCCAGGTCCAGGTGGGTCAGTGCCAGCAGCCCACGGAAAGCCCCCGGGCCAGCAACTCCAGCCGGTTGTGGGTCAGGTCGAGGGTGCGGAGCCGGGAGGTGGCAAAGGCGTCAGGGGGCACCTGGTGCAGGGTGTTGACCGAGAGGTTGAGGGAGGTGGTGTTGGCGGGGAGGTCACCCACGGCAGCCCCCACGGTGGTCAGGAAGCGCTGGACGCAGCGGAACAGCCCCAGGTCCCACGGAGCCTGGATGCAGTTGCGGAAGCCGTAGGGAGAGACGCGCGTGGGCACTGTCACCAGTGTCACCAGTGTCACCAGCAGTGGAGCATACATCCTGCCCTGTCCTGGGGGGATCCTGAGAGGCAGAGAGGGGGAGAGAGGAGTGAGGGATGTCTTCAGCAACCGAGGGACCCCCCTCAGGGCTCAGGGCCTCTCACATACCACCCCCGGGATCCCCCTCACAGACTCCAGGGAGCCCCCAAGCACCCTGGGACCCCCCCCCAGCACCCAGGGACCCCTCATCCACACTCTAGGGACCCCTCATCCATACTCTAGGGACCCCCTGCCCCCCAGTCCCCAGGGATTTTGGGGACCCCATCTCCCCCCCGGCGGGATCCCACCGTGCTGCCGCCTCAGCCTCAAGCGATTTTGCGGCAGAAAAGGGAAGTTTTGGGTATTGTTTTGTGTCACTGCTTCCCTCCCCACCCCCCCCATGACGTGACTGGAGGCGGCCCCTGCCCAGATGGATTTGGGTGTCCCCAAAGAGGCTGGGGGGGGCACAGCTGGGTCACCCCCCTCCTGGTGAGCCCCTGTGGGGGTCCCTGGGACCCTCAGTCCCATGCCCTTCTCCCCCCCTTAATTCCTGCTCCCCCCGCCTGTTCTTGGTTCCTCTTCCCCATCCCCCCAAACCGACCCACCTGGTTTGGTTCCTCGGGGGAAGTACTGAGTTATACTGGTCTCCAGTGGGCTGTACTGGGTGTACTGGTGAATTTGGGTAGCTGGGGGGGCTATGGAGGGGTTCAGAGGGGCTGCAGGGACTGTGTACATCAGGGTCTGTGGGCATATTGGGATCTGAGAGGGTTATAGGGGGCTGGGGGGACCCTGGAGGGCCGCAGGGATTGGGGTGTGTCAGAGTCTGGGATACTGGGTTCTGGGGGGGTTATAAGGGTGCTGGGAGGCATTGCATGGGGGGGTGTATTTCAGTCTGGGGGGGTTATGGAGGTCTAGGGGGGCTATTGGGGTCTGGGGGTGTCTCTTAGGCTACAGACATTGGGGTACATTGGGGTCTGGGGGTTCAGGGATCTGGAAGTGCAGGGGAGGGGCCTGGGGTTTCAGTAGGGATCCCTGAGGGTGTTTAGGGGTCCCTGGTCCCCACCCTGTGATGGGGGTCCCTGAGGTGCAAGGGGGGTTCCTGGGGTGCCAGGTGTGTCCCTGGGGTGTTTTTAGGGGTCCCTGAGTTTGAGGGTCTTGTTTCCAAGCCTATGCCCCACCCCTGAAGAACTGACCCCGCCCATAAAGTGAACCCCTAAGCCCCACCCCCACAACCCCTCCCCCTACACAGCCCCCACCACTAAAAAAGGAACCCCTTAAACACTGAGACACTCCTGTCCCCGCACCCCCCCGCCAGTGTCCCCCATCCCAATCTCTCCAGAGCCCCATGGTGGCACCTGCCCCCCCCAGATTCCCCCTCCCAGGTGTTCTCATCCCAGTCTCCAGAGCCCTCCCCCTCCCACCTCCCATTCTTTCCCTTTATCCGGCAGCTCTTGGAGGGTCACAGACATTTATTGGGGTGTAGCAGACCTGGGGGGATTCCCAAAGTGGGGGGTCATGGACAGGGGTCTCCAAATCTGAGGGGTGCTAGAATCAAGAAGGGGACCCCACCTGGGCTGGGACCCTGGGAGGGTTGGTGGGGATCCGGGGTGAGGGTCCGTGGGGGGGCTGGAGAGGGGTCCCAGGGTGGGGTCTGTGCGGGGGATACCAAACAAGACTGGGGTGTCAGGACTGGGGTGTCATGTCCCATGGGGACGACCCTTGGAGAGGGGGCTCTGGGCTGCAAGATCCCTGGGGGTGGGTTCTGGGGGTACACTCAGGGGGATCCCAGTGTGGGGGGCCCCCACAGGCTGGGGCAGTGTCTCAGCACAATAGTCCCATAGGAGCCCCAATAAGATCAGGGGTGTGAGGCTCTCACCCCCCCAGGCTGGGGGTGTTGGGGGTGGGTACCAGTGCAGGGTGGGGGTCCCCATTCAGATGCCCCCCCACTCGGGCCCTCGCAGGCGCCGAACCAGCTGCAGGTCCTTGGGGAACAGGGTGACCCTGCGGGCAGCGAGCACAGGTACGCATCCTCCAGCAGTCTCACGATGAAGGCCTCTGCTGCCTGCACCCCAAAAAAATCAGGGGGAGCCCCCAAACCCCCCCCGATTTCCCTCAGCCATCCCCAGGAGGCAGCGACCCCCAAAACCCCCAGACACCCTCTCCAAACCCACCCACAGGGGACTGGGGGAAATGAAACATCCTGTGGCCCTAAATGGGTGAGGGGCCCCCTTGTGCCCTGACAGCCCCCCTCCCAGCACCATAGATGCCCCAGAGATCTTCTAAACATCCATGGTCCCCTACCCCAGCACCCATAGAACCCCCTCAGCCCCCCTGAGACCCCCTCACATCCATGGGGACCCTCCCAGACTCTCCTCTCAGCTCCCATGAGACCCCCCTCACCAAACCTTTCAGCTCCCACAGGCCCTATCCAGCCCCCCTCAGCACCCAGAGACCTTCCTGGATCCCTCAGCCCCAAGGACCCTCAGCACCCATAGGACCCTCCCACCCTCATGGGAACCCCCTAGCACCCATGGGATCCCTTCAGCCCCTCTGGTACCCCCCACCCAGTACCCCAGGTCTCCCACAAGCCCCCATAGGACCCTCCTATTCCCCCCTCAGCTCCCCAGGACTCCCCCAGCCCCCTGGGCCCTCCTTGAGCTCCCACAGGACCCCCCCAGCCCCTGGGCCCCCCCACTCCTGTAGGGCCAGCAGGGCCAGGCGCTGCCAGCGATAATCAACCCCCGGGTGAAAAGCAGGCACAGCTCCCGCACCTGGGACAGGGGGGGACATGGGGACAGCTCAGAGGACACAGGGACATGGAGGGGACATAGGGACACAGGGACATGGGGGGGACATGGGGACAGCTCAGGGGACACAGGGACATGGGGGCAACATGGAGACAGCAGGGGACACAGGGAGTGGGGGGACAGTGGGAAACATGAGGGGGATATGGGGACACCTTGGGCTGGGGTTACCACCCTGGGGACATCCTGGGACTCCTGGTTGTCACCCTGGACACACTCTGGGGACCCCAGGGACAGGGACGCTCTGGGGATATCTTGGGGATGCCCTGGGGAGTGAGGTCACGGGGACATCATGAGGGGGACACCCTGGGGATACCCCAGGCACAGGGACATGGGGACACCACCCTGAGGACATCCAGGAGGGGGATCGGGGGACACAGTGACACTTTGGGGGGGTCACAGTGTGGATCTGGGGGGTCCCAGAGGGTGTTTGGGTGGGTCCCAGGGCAGGTTGAAGGGTTCTAGGCTGGATTTGGGGGGACCCCAGGGGGAATTTGGGTTGGATTTGAAGGGATCCTGGGGATTGTTTGAGGGGTCCCAGGGGGTGCATGAGAGGGGGCCGGGGAGGATTTGGGCTGTCAGGAGATTTCAGGGTGGACTTAGGGGTCTCAGGGAGTGCTTAGGGAGTCCCAGGTGGATTTGGGAGGTTCTGAGAGGGGCTGGAGGATCCCAGCAAGGTCCTCGGGGAGTTTGGGGGGGTTCTGAGGGTCACTTGGGAGTCCTAGAGGTTGGTTGGGCTTTTGGAGTCGGTTTTTTGGGGTCTCACCAGATGGGCAAAGGGGCCAGGCTGGAGCAGCAGGCAGGTGCCCATGGGTGGGTTTAGAGGTCCCAGGGTGTGTCTGGAGTCAGTTTGGGGGTCCCAGGGTGGGTTTTGGGGTCTCACCAGGAAGGTGAAGGACCCAGGCGCAGCAGCAGGTGGGGGCCCAGGGGTGGGTGTTGGAGGGCAAGGGTTGGTTTGGGGGTCCCAGGGGTTGGTTTGGGGGTGCAGGGCTTGGTTTGAGGCGCAGGAGTGGGTGTTGGGTTTGGGGGTCAGTTGCGGGTCTCACCAGCCATGAGAAGGGCCAGGCTGCAGCAGCAGGCGGGTGCCCAGGGGTGGGTTTGGAGGTCCCAGGGTGTGTTTGGGGGTCAGTTTGGGGGTCCCAGGGTGGGTGCTGGGGTTTGGGGGGTTCCCAGGGATTGGTCTGGGGTCTCACCAGCCGTGAGAAGAGCCAGTGCAGCAGCAGGCGGGTGCCCAGGGGTGGGTTTGGAGGTCCCAGGGTGTGTTTGGGGGTCAGTTTGGGGGTCCCAGGGTGGCTGTTGGGGTTTGGGAGGTTCCCAGGGGTTGGTTTGGGGCATTCCAGGGTTGGTTTGGGGTCTCACCAGCCGTGAGAAGGGCAGAGGCCGCAGCAGCAGGCGGGTGCTGCTCTGGTAGCGGCGGATCTCCTGCAGTGCCCGCTGGCCCGGGCGGAATCCTGGAGGGGACAAAGGGAGGTATGGGGGCTATAGGGAATCTATAGGAGATCTGTAGAGCCTGGGAGGCACAGGAGGGGTATAGGGGACTTAGGGGATCTATAGGGCCTGGGGAGACACGAGGCTACAGGGAATCTATGGGGGGCTGCAGGGGTGAGAGGGACAGTGGGGAGCTATGGGGGAGTACAGGGGGCTATGAGGGTATAAGGGATTCTATAGGGCCTGGGTGGACATGGGGGAGGGATCTATAGGGGGCTACAGGGGACAGCAAGTATGGGGGGCTATAGGGGACAGGGTATAGGGGCTATAGGGGATTTATGGGAGTCTGTAGGAACAGGGGATATGGGGGCTATAGGAGGTCCATATGGGGTCCATAGGGGGTATGGTGGGCTCTAGGGGGGTTTATAGGGGTGTCCATAGGGGTATCCCCCCACACTCACTCCGTACCCGCCGGCGCGGGGGGGGCGATGGCGGGGCTGGAGGGGGGCGACGCCGCCGGGGGGTGGGCTTGGGGCGGGGCATGGCGAGGCCACCACACCACGGGCTCGGTGCGGGGTCCGAGAGTCAGGGAGACGCTGGAGAGGACCCGGTGGGACCGGGGAGGGGGGTCAGGGCAGGTCCAGGCAGCCGGTGGGACCGGGGGGGGGGTCAGGGCAGGTCCAGGCAGCCGGTGAGACCCCCTCGCCCTTCCCGGGTGTGCTTCCCCCCTGTTCACCGCCGTGATGTCACTCCCGGACCCCTCCGGACCCGCCGCCGTTCAAACCTCCCGCCGCTCTGCGCCGCTCGAACGTCACTTCCGTACGCACCGCCCCCGCCAATCGCGGACCGCAACCGCTCCGCCCCGCCCGGAGGCCGCGACTCGATGGTGCAGCGGCGGCCGCGGAGTCGTTAGCATAAATCTACAGTGGCCACGCCCCGCGGCACCCAGCGCGGCGGAGATCCTACTATGGTCCCCATATGGTCTCGGTGTGATCCCTGTCGCGCCCAGATTGATTCCAGTCCCCCAATATGATCCTAGTGATTTCCAGTCACTCCCAGTGTGAGTCCAGTATGACCCCAGTCACTCCCAATACAATCCCAGTATGATTTCAGTCACTCCCAATACAATCCCAGTATGATTTCAGTCACTCCCAGTATGATCCCAGTCACACCCACAATGGTCCTAGTCAATTCCTATCCCTACCAGAATGTTACCACTGTGATCCCAGTCACTCTCAGAATGATCCCAGTTTGGTCCCAATATGATCCTAGTGACTTCCAGTCAGTCCCAGTGTGAGTCCAGTATGATCCCAGCTGATCCTAGTCACAATTACAGTAGTCCCAGTCAATTCCTGTCAATACTAGAATGATCCCAATATGATCCCAGTCACTCCCAGTATGATCCCCCATCAGTCCAAGTCAGTCCCAGTATGGTACCAGTTGCCCCAGTGTGGTTCCAGACACTCCCAGTATGAACCCAGCATGGTTCCAGTTGCTCTCAGTATGATCCTAGTTGCTCCAGTTGTGGTCCCAGTACATCCAGTATGGTTCCAGTATCTTCCAGTTGATCCAGTTGCTCCCAGTGTGTCCCTTTTGGGCTCCCAGCATGGGCCAGGAGCTCCCAGTGCCTGCCAGTGCCCGGCAGGAAAGGGACCATGGAAAGAGATCTGAAGCAGTGCCTGCGGGACTGACCCTATGGAATGTGGACCTGGAACAGTTCCTTCGGGACTGACCCCATGGAATGTGGACCTGAGCAGTTCCTTTGGGACTGACCCCATGGAATATGGACCTGCGCTCCTCCCCCACAGCAGCAATTGCAGTTTTAACTGAAGTTTTAATTAAAGGCTGAACTGTTCCTGGAGCTGTGATGGGATGGCTTTCCCTCCATCATCATCATCATCGCTGCGATGCCTGGGGCCCCTTGGGCGTTAGGGGAGGGAATTTGGGGGCTGTTTGGGGGGCACTCAGGGACAACCCTCTCTCTAACGGGGCCGCATGACAGGAGTTGTAGTCCACCAAGTGAAGTGACTCAGCCAAAGGCACCACCCCAACCACGCATTCTCGGGTGCTGATTGGTTGGCAGTGTTGATGGGCGGGCACGGCAGCCAATGGGAGGCGGCAGTTCGGAGGGAGCAGGTTCTGTGGGCTCCGGGGGCAATTTGGGATGCCCCTCATTCACCCCTCCCCCAGGGGTGGGGGCATTCTGGTGTCCCCCCACCCCGTGTTGGCCGTGAAGGTGAAGGTGGAGGAGCCAGGTGAGGCCCTCCCCCGATAAACCCCAGGGCCCCCAAGCCCATCCTGGGCTCCCCAAAACACCCCATGGCCAGTTACAGCCCCCTGCTAATGCCCCAGGGACCCTCAAATGCCCCTCAGACCCCCCAACACTCTCAGAATCCCTCCCAAAAAACTCCTTCATGAGACTCCCAGAACCCCACCCCAAACACCCCCATAGGCCCCCTAGACCTCCAACAGCCCCCGAGCCAACACTCTTGGGGCATTTGGAGTGACCCAAAGGTGGGGGAGGGGATTCTGGGGTCCGTGAAGCTGCAGCTTTGGGGTTTCATTGCTTTATTGGCCCCCCCCAGGTTGGGGGGGGTACCTGGTGGGCTCCAGAAGGGTCTCAACAGCCCTGGGGGAGAAAGGGGAGAGCAAAGGGGGTCAGGGGGATGTGGGGAAGGGGTAGGGGCAGGAGGATCCCCCCAAAATCAGGGGGGGCGGGGGGGGGGCATACCAGAGCTGTTCTCGTAGGGCCCGGTGGTGGCACCGCAGCAGCCGCAGGATAGGGTCCTGGGGACAAACTGGAGGGGCCAGAGGTCATGGGGGGGCCACCCCACTGTACCCCCCCCCCACCCTGCAAGGGGTGCCCTAGCCCCACAATTGCCCCCCAGCCCCATAAGTGACCCCCAACCCCCAAGTGCCTCAATCACAAGTGCCCCCGTTCAGCCCACAGTTCACCCACACAGCCCCACAAGTGCCCCCCTGGCCCTGTAACTGATCACTCTGAGCCCCACAACTGCCCCCCAGCCCCACAAGTGACCCTCCAGCCCCACAATTCCCTCCACAGCCCTACAAGTGAACCCTCAGCCCACAATTACCCCTCTGGTCCCCTAAGTGCTCCCCCAGATCCCCCAATTCCTCCTCAGTCCCCAGTTCCCCTCACCCAGTGCCTGCTGTGAGGGTGCCCCCTTCTGGGCATCCTGGACGCCACTCCTGATTGGCCGCAGATCCTGAGGATCACGTGACACCCAACATGGCGCCCCCACAGGGCCCCAGTGGCATCACGTGACCGCAGGCATGGTTCCCACTGCAAGGACTCCTGGGAGTCGGGCCAGGACGAGGTCGCCCCTGGTGTGGGAGGTGCAGAAGTGGCCCCTGATTGGGGTCTCGGAGGGCTCACGTGACTCCAGTGCGTCGCCCGCCCACTGGGCACGTGTCCAGCGCAAGCTCCTCCCCACGGCGCCGCCTCAGACGCCACTGGATGAGGGGGTCGTCGGGGGCGGGGCCTGCGGGGGCGGAGCTAAGCGGAGGTTCCGCCCCTCTGGCCCACGGGGGCGGGGCCTGAGCAGGACCTGGCTGGGGGGGGGAAGGGCAGGTTGGGACCCTTCAAATACCGCCCCCCCCCCCCCATCGCCCTCCCCGCGAGGGGTTTGGGGACCCCGGGGGCATTTGAGGGGTTGTGAGGTCGGAAGGAAGTACTTGGGGCCGGGGGGGGGGGCAGTTGGGCGTCCCCAAGGGGCTCCTGGGAGGGCAGAGCAGGGAACTGAGGGGGATTCTGGCAGGTCCGGGAATCGCTTGGCGGCCGTGCCGCTCCCCCACCTCTTTCGCACCAGTCGCTCCGCTCGCTGCTCCAGGCCGAGTCCCTGGGGGGAAGCCGTGGAGGGTGACGCGGGAACCCCAAAATCCTCCCCTGCACCCCCCAAAATCCCCTCCTGGACCCCCAAAATCCCCCCCGGTCCCGGGGTCCCCTCCGCCCTCACCCGCTCCATGGCCCGCGCTCCGCCAGGCCTCGCCCCAACGGCCCCTTCTCGGGCGCTGATTGGCCGCAGGAGATGACGGGCGGGCGCCGCGGGCAATGGGAGGCCGGAGAAGGGAAGGGGGGGAGGGCGGGAGAGGTTTGGGGGTTCCCTGAGGGGGTTTGGGGCTTCAGGATGATTTAAGGGGCTCCCGAGGGGCTTTGAGGCTCCCAGAGAGGATTGGGGGGCTCCTGAGGACGTTTGGGGCTCCCAGAGAGGTTGGGGGGTCCCCGAGGTCGTTTGGGGCTCCCAGAGATGATTTAAGGGGCTCCCGAGGGGCTTTGAGGCTCCCAGAGAGGATTTGGGGGGCTCCTGAGGGCGTTTGGGGCTCCCAGAGAGGATTTGAGGGTCCCTGAGCGGCTTTGGGGCTCCCAATGAGGATTTGTGCCTCTCAGCCCCCCCAGTCCCCAACAGGGACCCCCCAAATCTCCTCTAGAAACTCCAAACCCTCCCAAGGACCCCAAAACCTCCGTGCCCTGTCCCCCTTGGACATCCAGACCCCTCCAGGGGAACCATAAAACTCTCCCAGGGACCTCCAGGGACCTTGTTTGTTTGGGGTTCCCGGAGAAGATTTGGGGGGTCCAGGGGGACGCGGGGTTCCTCGGGGTTCTGGGGGGTCCCTGGGTGGTTTTGGGGGTCTCTGGGTGGTTTGGGTTTCCCTGACTGGTTTTGGGGGTCTCTGCGTGGCCTTGGGGTTTCTGGAGGAGTTTGGGGGGTCCAGAGGGTGAGGGCTTCCGGGGGGAATTTGGGGGGTCCCCGAGTGGTTTTTGGGGTCTCAGTGGGGTTCGGGGTTTTCCATCTCCATTTTAAGGAGAAACACTTTTAACTGCCTGATTTCCCTCCCGGCTCCAGATGGTTTTTCTCAGTCCTGCCTGGGGTTTGGGCCAGAATTCCCCGTTCCCTGGAAATCCCCGCTGGGACTCGGGTCGTTCATTTTGGGTAAAAAAAACCCGTATTTGGGTCCGTCCCTCCCCCCGCGGTCACGGGGGCAGAGGGCTCCAGGGGGGCAGCGATTCTGGGAATTCGGGGGGTCTGGGAGGATCCCTGGAGGTCCCAAGACATCCCTGGGGGTCCCACACCTGTCCCAACATCCCTGAGGGTCCCACACGTGTCGTGACATCCCTGGGAGTCCTACCCCCCCTTCCGACGTCTCTCAGTGACAGGATCCAGCTGCCACTTCCCAAATTCTCTGGAACTCCGGGGTCACTCCCCTTTGGCTCCCCTCATTCCCAAAATTCTGCCGAATCAGCCCAAATCTGCAGGTTTTTGGCCCAAACCCCCAGGTTTTGGCCCAAATCCGTCCCTGGAAGTGGCTCCAGTCGAGACCCGTTTGGGTATAAAAGATGGATTTGGGGCCAGACGCCGTGTCCATAGGATCCTGGGAATTCGGGAGCTCAGGGACCGGTGAGTGCCTTCATTCTCTGTTTCCCTCATTTCCTCATTTTTGGGGATGTGCAGAAATTTCTGCCCATATTTCAGAGTTTTTCCTTTTTTTCCCCTCAGTTTAGTGACTTTTGCCTCTTTCCACCCGCAAGTTTCATATCTTTAACCCCTTTTTCATCCCAAATTTTGAAGTTTTTAACACTTTTGCCCAAATTTTGGGGGTTTTGCCCATTTTTCCTCCCCAAATCTAATTTTACCCCTTTTGTGTCCAAAATTCAGATTTTCACATTCTTCGCCCCCAGTTTTATATTTTGCCATTTTTGTGTTCAAATTGGGCATTTTTCACCCTTTTTGTGCCCCAAATCAGGATTTTTTGTACTCTTTTTCCTGAAGTTCAGATTTTTTGCCTCTTAATGCCCAAAATTGGGATTCTTTGAGCTTTTTGAGCCCAAATTAAGGATTTGGGGGGGTTGGGTGGGACAAGGTGAGGAGAGGGTTGTCCTGGCTGTTGAACCCATTTTGCCCCAAATTTGGGAGATTTGTGGCAAAAAAACCTCACCATTTTGACCTGAGCTTTTGGGATTTGAACAAAATTCATAATTTTGGGGAGGTTTTGGGGTAAATTTGGTGGAAATAGGGACTCTGAAGTGGCATCAAGAGGGGAGGTTGAGTGGTGGGAGGGTTGTCCTGGCTTTTTAACCCCATTTTGCCACAATTTTGGAGGATTGTGGGGGCAAAATTAATCATTTTTGAGAGGTTTTGGGGTGGATTTTGTGGAAATGGGGACTCTGAGGTGGCCTCAAGGGGTAAAATTGGTGGTGGTGGGTGTGGATGGTTATCCCAGCTCCATTTTGACCCAATTTTGAGGGATTTGGGGGAAAAAAACCAACCATTTTGCCCCAAATGTGGGAATTTTGGTTAAAACCCCCATTTTGACCCAATTTTTTGAACAAAATTCATGGGGTTTGGAGCTTTCGGGGTGGATTTGGTGGCAACAGGGGCCAAAATAAGCCCCAACAGGTTTCCATGGGGTAAAAAAAAGCCATTTTGGGGTAAATTGGGGGTTGTTTGGGGATTCTGGTGACCCCTCTGGGCTCACATGGATTTTCCCCCAAAACAGGGATTTCAGGTAATTTTTGGTGATTCTGGGTGTTTTTTGCAGCAATGGCTTTGCGTGGGACCTGGTGGCTCCTCCTTTCCTTCTGTGGTGAGAAAACCTCCCTTTTCCCTCAAAAACCTCCCAAATTTCCTGCATTTTGGGTATATTTTGGAGCTTTTTAGGGCAGAAAATTATTATTTTTAACCAAACCCCACATTTTTTAGTAATTCTTTACATCCAAGAGCCTTTAGAATTTTCTTTTTTTGTGAAAACTCCCTTTGTTTTCAGGAAAAAATGCCCTTTTTTCTCACTATTTACAGAAAAAAGTGCACTTTGTCCTGAATATTTTGGGGTTTGGGTGGGGTTTTTCAAGATAAAAAAAGTATTTGGGATTTTCCCCAGGAAAAAACAAACAAACAAAACCATCTACTAAAATCTCTAAAATCCCTTTTTGGTCCTTTTAAAATCCCTATTCTTTGTGTAGTTTAATTTCATATATTTCTGTAGATTTATATGGATAAATATTAACTTACACAAAGATTTAAAGTGTTAATTGGCTAATAATGTTAAACAGTGTAATTGAATAACATTATTACTTATTAATACTTATATTGTTAGATGCTGTGGGTATATTAATTTCAAGTTTACCCTAAATTAATTTTAAATATACACCACTACACTTATGTATGACTATAAGAATAGAAAGTAAATGTAATGTCTATATAAATATCACAATAAATAGATAAACAAAATAAAATATAATCTCTATGTATGAATATAGTAATAGGAAATAAATAAAATCTCTCTTGTATTATCTAAAAATATGATATATAAAATTAAGTTATTCTTAATATGGCAGTAATATCTAAAAATATCAAATATATGTTTATGTAATATTAGTATATTAATGCAGCAAATTATATCTGTAATTACATCTAGATATTGAGATAATTATAAAATGGAATAATATATAAATATGAATTAAATATGGACAATTTATATTGTTATACAATGAAATTTGACAGAATTGTATTGGATTATAATATAACATTTTACTTATAATTGTATATAATTAATTAGTAGTAGAGAATACTTATTATGAATTTACAATTTATTTATACATAACAATGAGAGTAATAATAGTTAAAATTATTTTAGAGCTTTCACTTATATGTTATTTATCAACATAATAACCTGTCAATAATTTCTACTGTGATTATATATAAAAATAGAACCTATAAATTAAAGATAAGGCTACCATTACACCTTTCATGTCATTTAAATACAATTCCTGCTATAATTCTATATGCCATATAATTCTATGTGATAGATATTATCTATATAATCCTACATTAAAACCTGTAAACTCTCTATAAAAAATTCTATTGTTCTAGATATTATTCTATATAATTCTCTACGAGAAACCTATGTAATTGTATATATTAGGTATTCTATATAATCTCTGTTAAATAATCTATATAGTTCCCTATAAAACATCTATATATTCTATATAATAGGTATTATTCTATATAATCTTTTAAGAAATTTATGTAATTCTATGTAGTAGAGATTATTCTATATAATCCTACATTAAAACCCTGTATCATTCTATAATAGATATTATTCTATATAGTTCTACATAAAAAATCCATATAATTCTTATAATAATACTATTCTCTATAATCCTATATAAACCCTATACAATCCTCTCTAAAAAATATAATTCTATATAATCTCTAAAAATCTCTATAATTCTATCCAATATTTATTATTGCGTATAACCCTACATTAAAAATGTCTATAATTCTATATAATAGATATTGTTCTACGTAATTCTACTAAAAAAATCTATATAATTCTATATGTTATATATTATTCTATATAATTCTCTATCAAATCCATGTAAATCTATAAAAAGCCACGTGTATCATTCTATATAAAAATCATCCCTCCAATCCCCTATTTCCTCTCTATCCACTGACCCAGGAGCCCCTTTCCCTTTTTCCAGCTCTCTCCAACTGCAGCTCGGGGGGTCGGGAATTCCTGGTTGTGTTCCCCCAGAATGATGATGAGTCCCCGAGTGCAACGCTGAAGCTGCTGCTCACCCGGCAGGGCCCCAGTGACACGGCGGCCTCGGTGACACTGCATGGTCCCTTCGGCACCCGCGAGGTCACTGTGCCACCCGGTGTCACCAAGGCCGTGCCCATTCCCGCCCACCTGGAGCTCACAGGGAGCCGCATGGCCAACAAGACTGTGGTGGTCCGGGCCAGTGCCGATGTGGCCGTGGTGGCCATGAGCGCCAAGGGCTACACAGTGGGTGCCACGGCCCTGCTGCCCATGCCCAGCCTGGGCACCAGGTACTTTGTGGTGACACCCATGGGGAGTGACAATTACGGCATGGCTGAGCTCGTGGTGGTCGCCGGTGCTGCCATCACCGCGTCTCCATCACCACCACGGCCACATTCCAGTATGCCGGGGACACCTACGTGCCGGGCGCGGTGCTGCGCCTCTTCCTGCAGCCCTACCACAGCCTGCAGCTGCAGAGCAGCAGGACTTCACCGGCACCGCTGTGGTGGCCAACACACCTGTGGCTGTGCTCAGCGGCCACACTTGCACCAAGGTGGCCGCGGGCTATGACTTTGTGGTAGAGCAGCTCCTGCCGACAGTAGCGTGGGGGAGGAACTATGTGGTGCCACCCAACCCGGTGCAGCCAGGCACTGACCTTATCTATGTGGTGACGGAGGATTGCAACACCGTCACCTATAACAGCAGCAGCGGGGAGGTCACCATGGCCATGGCAGCAGGGGAGGCGGGCATTGATGGTGAACCACAACTCCCCCCTGCACCTCACTGCAGTGGCAGCGGTGCAGGTGCTGCTGTTCTTCACTGGCTCGTCTTGGCAAGACCCCTTCCTCCTCATCGTGCCACCTGTCACTGCCCACTGCACCGCATTCCACCTCAACACTGTGCCTGGCTACTACAACCATGCCATCCTCATTGCGCCCACCGCCGCCACCGCTGCCACCACTCTCAACCACCAACCAGCTGCCGCTGTGAAGTGGCACGGTTCCCGGCACGGAGTTCTCCTGGGCTGGCATCACAGTTAGTCCCCAGACACGGAGTGCCGAGAACCCACAGGCACCCATGGGGCTCCTGGTGTTTGGGTTCGAGAGCAACACCGGGTACGGCTTTGCTGGGCTCTGCATCACCGGTGAGTACAAGTGAGCCCATTGTGAGTCAGCCAAATGGTTGGGCATTGTCCCGTTGGCCATCTGTGGGTTTCCCTGTTGTGTCAACCCAACAGTTGGGTGTTATCCAGTTGGCCATCCATGGATTTCCCTGCTTTTTGCAGCTCCAGAGCCGGTCTCCTGCGAGGATTTGATGTGCGAGGGGAGGTGTGAGGTGGTGGATGGACAACCAAAGTGCGTCCAGGAGACCTTCTCCACCTGCTGGCTCGCCAGTGGTTCGCACTACCGGAGTTTTGATGGGAAGACCTTCGATTTCATGGGAACGTGCACCTACACCTTGACCACCCTCTGCAGTTCTGATCCCACCTTTCCCACCTTCTCTGTGGAGGTCCAAAAGGAGAAAAAGGAGAACTCTAAAGTCTCCTCCATTGGCTCCATCAACGTCCGCGTCGACAATGTCACCGTCACTGTGGTCCAGGCAGAAAATGGGATGGTGAGGGTAAGCAAAAATCAACATAATTCCCAAATTCCAAGCGATTTTATGGAGTTTCACCAAAATTACACATTTAGTGGTGATTTGAGGGTTTTCCTAAAATTCTGGGATTTCCTAGTGTGCAGACAGGCCTTGCATGAAAAAAACCCAAATCTTCAAAAACTCCACATTTTGCCTGATTTTGATAGTTTTTGGTTGTTTTGCTGGTTGTTACTCCCCTAGGTGAACAACCACAGCTCTCGCCTGCCCATCTCCCTCTCCTGCGGGAAGCTCCGGGTTCGCCAGAAGGGCAAATCCGTGTTGATCCAATTGGATTTCATGCTGAAGGTCCTCTACGACTGGGACGATCATGTGGTGGTCAAAATTCCAGCTGCTTTTTCTGGGAGAGTCTGTGGGTTGTGCGGGAACAGCAATGGGAACCCCCAGGATGATGCACAGGCTCCCGATGGGAGCGGTGGGATATCGTGGAGCTGGGGCAGAGCTGGAAGGTGACCAATGGAAGCGGTCACTGCCAGGACACCTGCGAGGGGGACTGTGGACGGTGTGGGTGGATGAGGAGGTGATATACAAGGCAGAGCGGTGGTGTGGGGTGTTGTCCTGGCATGCCGGGCCATTCCGGCGCTGTCATGGCACCATCAATCCCAATGTCTATGTGAAGAACTGTATCCATGACCTGTGCGCCCATGGCGGCCATCGCGCTGTGCTGTGCCACGCCCTCCAGGCCTATGCCGACGACTGCCAAGAGACTGGGATCGACATTTCTGATTGGAGAATGAGGATGGGATGTCGTGAGTAGAGGGGATGGTTGGGTGGAAATACTCCCTGGGGTGGGCGGAGCTTAATTCAAGTGGGTCCCAAGATCTGTGGAATGGTGTGCTGGGAAAGGTTATGGCAGCAGGTCCAAGCAGGAAGTCTGTAAAAGTCCAGGGAGACTCCATGTAGAAAGTCCATAAAGTCCATGGAGTCTCTAGAAAGTCCAAGCAGGAAGTGCAGGAAGTCCGTGGAGACTTCAGGAAGTCCAGGTGGAAGGTTCCAGGAAGTCTGTGGAGACTCAGAAAGTCCAGGTAGAAGATCAAGAAAGCCCATGGAGACTTCAGAAAATCCATGGAAACTCCAGGAAGTCTGTGTAGATAGTCCAGGAAGTCTATCCCACCACATCTCACCTCACCCTGACCATGGTCTCCTCCCTTTCCAGCTTTCACCTGCCCTCCCAACAGCACCTACAGCACCTGTGGCCCACCTGCCCCCCCACCTGCAACATCCCGGCTGTGCCGTCCAGCTGTGCTGCCAGCACCACCTGCGTGGACTCCTGTGTGTGCCACGAGGGCCTTGTCCTGGATGCCAACATCTGCATCCCCCCCTCCGACTGTGGTTGCGTTTCGGGGGTCTCTTCCATGGCCTAGGAGAGGAGTTCTGGGGTGATCCCACCTGCACACAGCGCTGCGTGTGCGATGCGGGCAGCGTCAGGCAGTGTGCCGGAATTCCAGCTGCAGTGAGAGGAGGAGTGTCGGGTGCAGGAGGGAATCCAGGATTGTTATCCCAAAGTTTTTGGGGTCTGCAGCGCTGTTGGAGCCACCCACTATGAAACCTTTGACAGCAGGAGGTTCATCTTCCAGGGGACATGTGTCTACCTGTTCGTTGGGTTGTGTGAAGACAACCCAAATTTGGTGGGGTTCCAGGTGTTGGTGCAGAATGGCCGCCAGGGCGACGGGCACCTGTTGGCCATTGCCGTGGTGACAGTCAAAGTCTACAACAAAACCATTGGCATCAGCAGGGAACAGCCTGGGAAAATCATGGTGAGCTCAGGAAATGGTCCTTTATCCTTCCACCACCTCCTCCCAAATCTCCTCACCCATTCATTAATGATTAAATCTGAAATGGAATTAAATCAATGTCATTTGGGTGCTCCAACTGTTGAAAACACAGTTGGAATTTGCTGTGAGACCCCAGATTTGATCCATTTTTATGGTTTTCCCCCCAGATTAATGAGTGGTTGGTCAACCTCCCACTGGGACTTGAACCGCCTCATACTCTTAAATCCAAAACTTAATTCCTTCTAATATTTAATTAAACCAATGCCATTTGGGTGCTGCGGCTGTTGAAAATAAGTTGGGATTTCCCCATCAGACCCCCAATTTGGTCCATTTTTATGGTTTTTCCCCCAGATCGATGAGCGGTTGGTCAACCTCCCATATCTCCATGGTGACAAGCAGATTGTTGTCTATCGCCACGGGCAGGACGCAGTGGTAGAGACCAACTTTGGCCTTGTTGTTACCTATGACTGGCGTGGCCATGTCACCGTGACAGTGCCCGGCGCCTTCGCCAACGCCCTGTGTGGGCTCTGTGGGAACTTCAACGGCGCTGCCAGCGACGACATGAGGATGAGCAACAGCAACATGGCATCAGACCCGGATGCCTTTGGGAGCAGCTGGAAGGTGCCGATATCCTGGGATGCACTGAGAGATCGATGGTGGAATGTTCCAGTGCCGCCACGGCGCCACGGCTGCAACAGGAGGTGTCCAGGATGGGGTGTGAGATTATGTTGGAAAAGGATGGACCCTTTGGAGCATGTCATGGCCACGTGGACGCCCAGCCGTACTTCCAGAGCTGCATCCGGGACTCCTGCCTCTTCCCAGAGCAGGAAGATGGGATGTGTCCGATCATTGCCAGCTATGCCAGCGTGTGCCAGGCTGCCGGCGTGTCCATTGGGAGGTGGAGGATGGATAATTTCTGCTGTAAGTTGGGATGATTGGAGGGGTTTTCCTTCAGCAGGATCCTCAATTCCACTCCAAATCCATGTAGGAACAACCCAGAGGTGGGAAACCAGTAGGAATCTCAGCCAAAGTCTTGGTTGGTCCCATAATCCCTGTTTCCACCCAAAGTAAACCCTTTGCAAGGAAGAAGTTGTTTTATCTGGGATCGTTTTCCCCCTAGAGTTCCAATTTCTTGGTATTGGATAAAAATTGGATTATTTAGAGGAAAACCACCAAAAATGCAAAAATAGCAGAACTGGGGCAAAGGGGTCCAGCCTAGAGGTCATGTGAGGATCCAGCATGTGAGGATCCCATTCCTTGAGGGAATGTCCCAATTTTCTCCATGAAAATGGAGAAAATTATGTGATTTAGGGGCAAAAATTCCTATTTAAGTGCATTGGGATGTTCCTTATGGATGATCATTGGATCATCGCTGGGTAGGCACTGCGTTATCATTGGATGATGTCCCTCACCGTGTCCACAAGGACAAAAACAAAGATTAGGCTAAAAACTCTGTGTTTGGTGATGTTCGTCACTGGACACACTTGAACACTGGGAAACCTCCAGGGTTTGGCTTGGGAATTTCCTGGTTCTTCACGGATCCTGTTATTTCCCAGCAGATATTCCCTGCCCTCCTAACAGCTCCTACAAGCTCTGCTCTAACACCTGCCAGCACAGCTGCGGTGCCAGCTCTGCCACATGCCGAGGGCGGTGCCGCGAGGGCTGCGCATGCCATGATGGCTTCATGCTCAGCGGGGATGAGTGTGTGCCCACAGCTCACTGCGGCTGCACCCACCACGGCGTGTACTACAAGGAGGATGAGACCTTCTACCCCACAGAGCATGAAGAGTGCCGGTGCCTCTCCAGCAGTGCTGTGGAATGCCAAAATATTTCCTGTCCTGATGGCAACCCTGGGAAGGTCGTTGATGGCATCTTCCAGTGTCCCCCGCCAGCATCTGGCACCTGCGTGGCCATGGGAGACAGTGCCTATATCACCTTCGACGGGGTGACCTTCAATGTCACCGGGTCCTGCTCCTACATCCTCAGCCAGACCTGCGCGGGTGACGTGACATCGTTTGTGGTCACAATTCAGAAGGAGGCCCATAGGAAGGGGAAGGTTTCCGGGATCCAAGCGTTGTCTGTGGAAGTCTATGGGGTCAACTTGACCTTAACCCAAGGAAAAGGGGGAGATGTCATGGTAAGGTGGCACTTCATGGGCCAGATCTCATGGATTCCCCCAAAATTGTGTTTCATTGATGGAGGGGACACCTCACCCTATCTCCAAGCCCAATCCATATTCATCCCAACTTTTTTTCAAGCAAGACCCATAAATGCATCAAAACATTGGTTGGAAGGTGTTTTCCCCACATTTCTGGTCCCACCTCCTCACTGGAGGACTCTTCCTTCCTTTCCCAGGTGAATTCAATCTCTCACCATCTCCCAGCCATCCTGGGTGAGGGGCAAATCCAGGTGTATCCCCATGGGACAGGGGTCCTGCTCCGCACTGACTTCGGCCTCATCGTCCACTACGACCTAACCCAGCACGTGACACTCACGGTCCCCCAGACCTACCTGGGCCAGCTGTGTGGCCTTTGTGGCAACTACAACGGGCAACGTGACGATGATTTCCACCTCTCCAACGGCCAACTGGCTCTGGATGCAACAGCCTTTGGATCCGCATGGAAAACCAAGGATAGGCCTTGTGAAGACACCTATCCTGCTGAGGAGTGTTCCACCTGCTCCAAGGAGAAGGTGCTGGTCCTCCAAAAACCCAACTACTGCGGCCTCCTCACGGCCCCTGAGGGGCCCTTTGGCTCCTGCCACAGCATCATTGACCCCACCCCATATTCCCAATCCTGTGTCCATAACTCTGTGTGACTGGAGGGGATACAGGTGCCCTGTGCCGGAGCATCCAGAGCTACGTCAGCATGTGCCAGGATGCTGGAGTTGCTGTGGGGGATTGGAGGACACCATCCTTCTGCTGTGAGTTTGGGGGGAAATGTCCCTGGTTTGGGGTTGGGGAGATCCCCTGGTGAGAGCCCACCTGGAGCACTGGGAGTTGGGGGGGATGTCTCTTCTTGGGTTGGGTGACAGTGGTGACACTCAGGATGTGGGATGATGGTGACGGGCTGAGCTTTAGGGTCCCTTCCAACCCAACTCAGTCCATGATTCCATGAAAATTCCAGCCCCCCCTGCCCGGCCAACAGCACCTACTCCCTGTGCACCAACACCTGCACCAACACCTGCGCCGGGAGGGCCACCACGTGTCCCCAAACCTGTGCTGAGGGCTGCCAGTGCCACCAGGGCTCCCTGTCAGACGGGCAGGGCTGCATTCCCAAGGAACAGTGTGGGTGCTTTGAGGATGGGCGATACTACAAGGTAGTTTTTCCAGGGTATTTTCCCTTTTCTCCCTATTTTTAGGCATTTACATCCTTTCCCCCTGCATTTTTCCCTATTTCTATACATTTGCATACTTTTCCCTGCACTTTTTCCTTCTTTCTCTATTTTTCTGTTTCACCTCTATTTTTCCTGCATTTTTTCCTTTTGTTCATATCTTTCTGCATTTACCTCTCTTTCCATGGCATTTCCCTTTTGTTCCCTAGTTTTATGGATTTACAGTTTGTATTACTTCCTCCCTTTTTTCCCTATTTTTATGCATTTACATCTTTATTCCCTGCATTTTTCCCTTTTCCCTAATTTCTTGTCTATTTCCCAGCATTCCCCCCCATGTTTGTCTTTCCCCCCCCCCGCATGTAATTCCTTTTTTTCTCTATTTTTAGGAAGTTTTTTCCCCTGTATTTTTCCCTATTTTATGCATTGACATCTCTTTTCATGCATTTTCGCTGCATTTTTCCATATTTTATGCATTTGTCTTTTTTTCCCTGCATTTTCCCCTTTTCCCTTATTTTTCTATTTTCCCAGTATTTCCCCCCATTTTTGCCTTTTCTGCCCTGCTTTTCAATCATTTTATTCCCGATTTTCTGCCTTTATGTCCTTCTTTCCTGCATTTTTCCTTTTTATCCCCTATTTTCATGGATTTCCCTTCCTTCCTTCCTCCCTCCTTACAGCCCCATGAGGTGGTTTTCCAGGATCGCTGCCAGCGCCGGTGCTCCTGTATCCCGGGCCAGGGCCTCACCTGCCATGACCACTCCTGCACTGAGGATGAATCCTGTGAAATTCGGGAGGGGGTCTTGGGATGTATCAACAAAAGTGAGGGAAAATGGGGGAAAAGGGGATTTTGATTTATTGGGGAAAATCCTGCAGGAAGGGGAGGCAGAGGGAACAGATCCCATCCCTGGCACTGAGGGTCAGGAATGGGGAGGTTCTTCCCATGGCTTCTCCCATCCCATGACTTTTCCCATCCCATTGTTCCTCCCCTGGTTTCTCTCATCCCATGGTTTTTCCCATGGTCTTTCCCATGTTTTTCCCATCCTATGGTTTTCTCATTCTTCTTCCCAGTTTTTTCCCAGCTCTTTGCCATCCCATGGTTCCTTCCATAATTTTTCCCATGATTTTTCCCATTCCACGATTTTTCCCATCCTGTGGTTCCTCCCATGGTTTCTCCATGATTTTCCCATCCCATTGTTTTTCCCATCCCATAGTTCCTTCCATGACTTCCCCCAAGTATTTTCCCATCATTTCCCCCAAACTGTGGCTTCTCCCAATGCTCATCCCACATTCCCCCCTCTCTCCCTCCCTTCCCAGACCCCTGCAAGTCCCTGAAGTGCCGCCAAGGAGCGGTGCCGGCCCCGTGGCTCCGAATCCCGCTGTGTCCCAGCGCTGGTGGCCACGTGCTGGGCATGGGGGGATCCCACTTCCGTACCTTTGACGGGCTAGAATTCGACTTCCAAGGAACCTGCACCTACACCATGGCCGAATCCCATGGGAATGACCCCAGGCTGGAGCCCTTTAGGGTGGAGGCCAGGAGTGACATCCGGGGCGGGATCAGATCCGTGTCCTATGTCTCCGTCGTCAACATCGACGTCTATGGACAACGCGTGTCCTTCCACCATAACGAGGACGGGAAAGTCCGGGTGAGCTGGGGGGAAAGAGGAGAAATCTGAGATTTTTCCCAACTTTTTGCTTTATCCAGTACTTCCCAACATCCTCCTTCACCTGGCCAATGGTTCACACAGCACCAGTGTCGTTTTGGGATAAATCAGTCAGACTGGGAGGTGGATTGTTGAAATTTTGGGATGTTTTGGGGATAAAATGTTGGGAATAGAGTACTTGGATAGTCAGGAACAGAATATTGGTATGTGCCAGGAATAAGATGTTGGGATAAATTGGGAATATGGGTTTGGGTATGTTGGGAATAAAATATTGGGATGTGTCAGGAATAAAATGTCGGGATACAGTGGGAATAAAATGTGGGAATAGAATATTTGGATATGTCAGGAACAGAATGTTGGGATAGGCTGGTGTCATGGTTTGAGAATAAGATTTTGGGATTTATTGGGAATAAAATGTTGGGATATGCCTGGAATAAAATGCTGGGGTATGTCTGGAATAAAACATTAGGATATGCCAGGAATAAGATGTTGGGATGAGGGAATAAAATGTTGGGCTGCGTTGGGAATAAGATGTTGGGATAAATTGGGAATAAAATGTTGGTGTATCTAGGGAATAAAATAGTAGGATATTTCAGGAATAAGATGTTGGGATGCCTCAGGAATAAAATACTGGGGGGGGTTTTTGGGATAAAATATTTGCATATGGTAGGAATAGAATGTTGGGATAAAATACGGCAGGAATAAAAATATTGGGATATGTGATGTGTAAACATTGGGGTATGATGGGATTTAATGTTGGGAACGTGCTGTGAAAAAGAATTGGGATATGTGGGAAATAGAATATGGGAATGAAATGCTGGTGGTGTTGAATCCAACCCTGGGATACCTGGGAATGCTGGCAGGTGAACGGGGAGCTGGCCCTGCTCCCAGTGTTCCTGGTGGATGGGAGGCTCCGTGTCCATCCCAGCGGGCTCCGCGTCACCCTGGACACAGATTTTGGGCTCCGTGTCTCCTACGACTGGAACTGGCATCTCTTCATCGACCTCCCCAGCAGCTTCTTCGACCACGTCCGTGGCCTCTGTGGGAACTTCAACCTGCAGCCCCTGGACGACATCCCGAGGCTGTGACAACATCCCTGCCCTGGGGCCTGGGCCAGGGGCTGGAGAAGCTCGACCCCGACGCCCAGGATCCCCTTTGTGTTGGGATCACTGTGATGGGGAGTGCCCAGTGTGTGAGGAGAAGGAGCTTTGGGGTGGGAACAGCTACTGTGGGATCATCAAGAAGTCCTTCCAGGGGCCCTTCCGGGCATGTCATGCTGTGGTGAAGCCCCAGGAGTTCTTTGGCAGCTGCCTGGCCGAGCTGTGCCGGAGAGCGCGGAGCGAGGCAAGTCCTGTGCCGGGTGCTGGAGACTTACGCGGCCACGTGCCAGAGGAGTGGGGCGACCGTGGGCGACTGGAGGACACCAGCAGGATGCCGTAAGGGATGGGGGTGCTTTGCGGTCCAGCTCCTAAAACCTATCTGGTTTCATTCCAAATCCCCTGAATCCTCCAATTCCATCCCCAATTCCCTTCATCCAACCTAAAATCCCCTTGGTTTCTCCCCAGATCCCTGGTTTTGCCCCAAAACTACTTAATTCCACCCAAAATCCCCCAAATATCACCAAAAATCCCTTAATTCAACCCCAAAATCCCTTAATTCCTCCTAACCCTGCCCCCAATCTCACCAAAATCCTCCAGAGTTCACACAAAATTCCCTGAATTCTACCTAAAATTCCCAAAGACCCCTCTAAGACCCTCCCTGACCCCCTCTAGACCCCCAGAGGCCCCAGGCCCCCCAGAGCCCCCCCTTTTCATGGGGTCCATCTCCCAGGCCTTAGGGGTCTGAGGGGCCACTTGGCGGGCACTTCAGGTCCTGGGGGCATTTTTGGGGCACTTTTTGAGCAGTGAGATCCATCTCAGTGTGAACCCCTCAAATTCCTCTTCTGGAAGTTCTCCAGAACCTTCTCCTGGTGCTCCAGACTCTGCTCCTTGTGACCCAGACCCCATCCTGTGGTCCCAGACCCCTTCCCACATGTCCCAGATGCTGCTGCCTGTTCCCACACCCTTCGCACATGTCCCAGACCCCATCTCACTTGTCCAAGACCCCATTCCCTGTTTCCTAGACCTCCTTGCATGTCCCAGCCCCATCTTGCATGGCCCAGACCCTTCCTACATGTTCCAGACCCTGTCCTGCCTGTTCCCAGCCCCCATCCCTTGTATCCCAGACCCCTTCCCACATGTCCCAGCCCCCATCCCACACTTCCTAGACTTTCCTCCTCATGCTCCATACCCTTCTCCTGGTTTCCAGACCCTTTCCCACCCCTCCCATCAGATGCTCTCCACTCTCTCCATCCCTCATCCCAGTTCTCTCCCTCCCCAGCCTCCCTTGCCCTGAGAACAGCCACTATGAGCCGTGTGGCACCGCCTGCCCAGCCACCTGCTCGACCCGGATGCTCCTTCCTCGTGTGCCCTGCCGTGCGTGGAGTCCTGTGTGTGTGACCGCGACCACGTGCTGAGCGCCGGGCACTGTGTTCCTGTGTCCCACTGCGGCTGCCACCGCGCCGGGCGCTACCACCGCCCGGTGAGGAGTTCTGGGGGGGACCCCTTGTGCCGCTCCTGGTGCCGCTGTGACCCAGAGCTGGGCATGGTTGTGTGTGAGGAGGCCAGGTGTAAGTCAGGTGAGGTGTGTGCCGTGGTGGAGGGCTTCAGGAAGTGCGTGGCCACCAACCGCTCCATCTGCGTGGCCACGGGGGACCCCCACTACACACTTTTGATGGGCACCGCTACGACTTCATGGGCACCTGTGTGTACCTGCTGGCCGGGCTGTGCTCCCCTGACCCACCCTCGTGCCCTTCAATGTCACCGTGGAGAATAACCACCGTGGGAACAAGCGGGTGTCCTTCACCAAGGTGGTCACCTGGAGGTGTTCAATGTGAGCCTCAGCCTCAGCCAGGAGCACCCCAAGAAGGTCAAGGTAGGGGAGAGGCAGGGGATGGGAGGGGGGTTCAGTCATTCCATGGGTTTAGGAGGGGCTGAGGTCATTGTGTGGCATTTGGGGGAGGTTCAAGGTCTTTGCATGGTCTTCAGGTTGGTTTCAAGGTCATCACATGACACCTGGGGGGGGGGTTCAAGGTCTTTTTAAGGTGTTTAGGTGGGTTTCAAGGTCACTGTATGGTGTTATGTTGGGTTTCAAGACCACTATATGGTCTTCAGGTTCCTATGCCATCCAGGTTCCCTTCAAGCCCATCCCACACCCTCTGGATGGTCTCCAAGTCCATCCTTTGACCTCCTACCCACAGGTGGATGGCGTCCTGCTGGACCTGCCCTTCTCTCACCCCTCCACGAGCTCCGGGTGTCCCTGCGGGGTGTCCACGGCTTCATCAGCACGGCCTTTGGCGTCACCGTCACCTTCGACTGGCACAGCTACGCCCGCGTGATCCTGCCCAGTACCTTTGCCGGCGCCGTCTGCGGCCTCTGCGGCAACGCCAATGGAGACCCCACGACGACTTTGTCACCCACCAGGGCCACCCTGCCCACAATGAGACCCACTTTGGGGAAACTGGAAGGTCTCCGAGGTCCCTGGGTGCTCCCCAGGGTGCACCGAGGGCTGCCAGGGGTGCAGCAACACCAACGCCGCACCTACCGCGGGGACAAGCACTGTGGGGTCCTGGTGAAGAAACGGGGACCCTTGGCCACGTGCCACGAGGTCATTGACCCCGCCCCATTCCTGGAGGACTGTCTGTTTGACGCGTGTCTCTTCGACGGCCACCACGACGCCGTGTGCCAGGCCGTGGGCGCCTACGTCAGCGCGTGTCAGAGCCGCGGCGTGGCCGTGGGGCCCTGGCGCACACACGCATTCTGCAGTATGGGGCATGGGGCTACAGAGGGATTTGGGATGTCCATGGGGGCTTGGGGTGTCCACAGGGGGTTTTGGGGTGTCCATGGAGGTTTGGGGTCTGCAGGAGAGTTTTGGATTGTCCACGACAGTTTGGGGTCTGCATGGGGCTTTTGGGGTGTCCAAAAGGGTTTTGGGGTATCCACAGGGGTTTTGGGGTGTGAATGGGGTTTTTTCGGTGTCCATGGGGGTTTAGGGTCTACATGGGGAGTTTTAGGTTGTCCATGAGGTTTTCAGGGTGTCCAGAATGGTTTTGGGGTGTGAATGGGGAGTTTCGGGATGTGAATGGCGGAGTTTTGGAGTGTGAATGGCAAGTTTGGGTTGTCCATGGGGGTTTTGGAGTGTGAATAGGGGTTTTGGGGTGTCTGTGGGGTTTTGGGGTGTGAATGGGAATTCTGTGTCTGCATGGTGGTTTTGGGGTGTCCGTGGGGGTTTCATGATCTGCATGGGAGGGTTTTGGGTTGTCCATGGGGCTTTTGGGGTCTACATAGAGAGTCTTGGGTTGTCCATGGGAGGTTTTGGATCTGCTCTAGGGGGTTTGAGGTTTGTTGGGGGAGTCTTGGGGTCTGCATGGGGAGATTTAGGGTGTCCATGGAGAGGGGTTGGGTTGTCCATGAGGGTTTGGAGTGTCCACAGTGGTTTTGGTGTGTAAATGGGGAGGTTTTGGGTGTCTACAAGGGGTTTTGGGGTCTACATGGGGAATTTTGGGGTGTCCAGGAGAGGTCTTGGATCTGCACAAGGGGGTTTGAGGTTTGCATGGGAGGTTGTGCAGTTCAGGCAAGGGAGGTTTGGGGTGTACATGGGGGGTTTGGGGTTCACACATGGGATTTGGGGGTCTGCACAGGGAGACTTGGGTGTCCATGAGGGTTTTGGGGTGTCTGTAGAGCTTTGGGGGGTTGCAGGGAAATTTCTGGGTCTCCATGGAGTTTTGGAGGGTTGTAGGGTTTTTTTGGGGTGTCCATGAGGGTTTTTGGGTGACCATGAGGGTTTTGGGGTGTCCATGGGGGTTTGGGGCATCCCTGGGAGTTTGCAGATTGTTTTTGGGTGTTCATGAGGGTTTGCAGGGGGAGGGCTGTGTCCATGGAGGTTTGTGGGTTTTTGGGTGTCCATGGGAGTTTTGTGGTTCTCAAGGGATTTTTTGGGTGTCTATGAGGGCTTGGGGGTTTTGTAGAATTTTTTTGCAGTGTCCATAGGGGTTTGGGATTTTTTTGGGTGTCCATAGGAATTTGGGGAGTCCATGGGGTTTTAGGGTGTGGGGGTTTGGGTTTTTTTGGGTGTCCGTGAGGGTTTTGTGGTGTCCATAGGGGTTTGAAGGTTTGCAGGGAATTTTCTGGGGTGTCCATGGGGGTTTGGGTTTTGCATGGGGTTTTTGGGGTGTCCATGTGGGGTTTGGGGGTTTTTTGCTTGTCCATATGTGTTTGTGCTCCTCACCCCTCTCCCCTCCCCGCAGGCCTGTGTGCCCCCCGAACGAGCACTACGAGCTGTGTGGCCCCCCCTGCCCCCCGACCTGCCAGGACGAGTCCGGCCCGCCGTCCTGCCCCGAGCCCTCCCCGTGCTCCGAGGGTGTTTCTGCGATCCCGGTTATTTCCGAAGCGGGGATTCCTGTGTCCCGCTATCCCAGTGCGGCTGCACTCTGGAGGGTCGTTATTACCCCCGGGGGGCGCAGTTCTACCCCTCCCCGTCCTGCACCCAGCGCTGCGTGTGCTCCAGGGGGGGCACGTGGAGTGTGAGCCCACCCCGGGGTGCCCCCGGGCCAGGAGTGCGGGGTGCGAGACGGGGTCCTGGGGTGCCACCCCCGCAGCGCCTGCGGGCACTGCCAGCTCCTGGGGAGGGGCACCTACAGCACCTTCGGGGGACAACTGGGGGCTTCGGGGGGTCCTGCACCCTCCCGCTGCTGGAGATGGACGCGGGGGACCCCGAGGAGGGGCGCAGCCCCTCAGGGTGGCCCTGGAGCAGTACGAGGGGGAGGTGAGGAGGGTGACGGTGACGGCACAGGGGATGACGGTGGCCATGGACAGGGGACAGCGTGGGAGGTCACGGTGAGTGCGGGGCGGGGAAACTGGGTTTGGGGGGGGGCAAGTCCCGGTTTAGGGTGGAAAACCTTGGGTTGGGGAAGAGACTTGGGTTGGGGGCACAAACCCTGGAGTTGAGGGTTGCAAGTCCTGGTTTGGGGGAAAAAAAACCTGGTTTTGGGGGGAGAACACCAGTTTTTGGGGGAAAAAGAGGATGGAAATGGGGTTGGTGGGCCAGCGGCAGGCAGGAAAGGGCTGTTTGGGGTAAAACCTCTGACTTTGGGGTGCAAGCCCTGGTTTGGGGTTAACCCCCCCTTTTTTTTTTTTTTTGATGTATAAACCCTGTCTTTTGGTGTGCAAACCCTGTTTGAGGGGGATGCAAGCCCTACTTTTGGGTTATAAACCCTTTTTGGTGGGGGGTACAAACCCTGGTTTTGGGATGAAAACCCTATTTTTGCGGTTATAAATCCTGTTTTTGAGGTACAAACCGTATTTCTTTGGGATTATAAACCTGTCTTTGGTGTATAAACCGGGTTTTGGGGTATAAACCGCAATCTTGGCATTTTAAACCATGGGGTTTGGGGTAGAACTGCTATATATGGGGTATAAATCCTATTTTTTGGGGGGTATAAACCCTGTTTGGGGGGATGCAAACCTGTTTTGGGCGTTTAAACCTATTTTTAGGATTATAAACCCTGCTTTTTGGGGTACAAACCCCAGTTGTGGGTCTGCAAACCCTATTTTGGGGGATTCCCCCTTTTAGGCTCCAACCCCCCCTTTGCCCCCCCAGGTGGACGGCGAGCGCCACGTGCTCCCCCTGTGGCTTGGGGGGGGCTCCCTGGGGGTCACCCAGGTGGGGTCCCACCGGCTGCTCCACGTGCGGGGGGGGCCCAAAATCCTGTACGACGGCGATTCCTACGCGGTGCTGACACTGCCTCCCGCGCAACAACCCCCACGCGGGCTCTGCGGAGACCCCAAAATTTTGGGGACGCCCCCCGAACTGCACACACCGGACCCTGCGGGGACCCCCCGTGCCCCCCGGGGCGCTGCGCGGTGCTGGCGGACCCCGCGGGGCCCTTCGGGGGGTGTCACCGCGCGGTGCCCCCGGGCGCACCTGGACACGTGCGAGTCCAGGTGTGCGCGGGGGGGGGCGGAGGGGGCGATCCCTGCCCGCATTCAGGGATACGCGGCCGCGTGTCAGGCGGCGGGGGGGGAACCGAGAGTGGCGCGAGGAGACGGGATGTCGTGAGTACACGGGAGGACGGGGTGGGAATTTGGGGTTGGGAGTTTTGGGGCTAGGAGTTTTGAGGGTTGGGATATTTTGGGGGGGGGATAGCAGGAATTTTGCAGTGTGAATTTGGGGCTGGGGATTTTGGGGATAGCAGGAGTTTGGGGATTGGGAATTTTGGTGTTAGGATTTTGGGGGTCGGGAATTTTGGGGGTGGGAATTTTGGCTTTGGGAATTTGGGGGGGGGCAGGAATTTTGGGGCATGGGAATTTTGGAGGTTGGGGATTTGGGGGTCAGGGATCTGGGATAGCAGGAATTTTGGGGTTGGGAATATGACCCCATTGAGCCCTTGGCCCCAGGTGCCCTCGGTGACCCCTCTGTCTCGCCCCCAGCCCTGCTGTGCCCCCCCGCTCCCAGTACCAGCTCTGTGCCCGCACTGTGCCCGCACCTGCGCAGGTGTGTCGGCCCACCCCCCTGCAGCGGGCGGTGCTTCGAGGGCTGTCAGTGCTCTGAGGGGCTCCTTTTCGACGGCGCCCGCTGCGTCCCCCGGGGAACTGCGGCTGTCCACCAAGGGCGGTACTTCAGGTGGGTGTGGCCCAGTGCCTCCCAGTCCCGGCCAGTTCAGTCCCAGCCTGGGTTCCCAGTTTTCCAAGTTGATCCACTCCCCGTCACTGCACCCCCAGTGTCCCTTATATCTCCCAGTATGCTCTAGTTTCCTCCCAGACCCTTCCAGTCCCCCAGTTCCCTCCAGTGTGCCTGCTCAGTATCCCAGTCTGTCCCAGTAATCCTACAGTCTCTTCTAGCCATCCCCAGTTGATCCCACTCCCCTCGGTGTGCCACTGTCCCACTTCCTCCCAGTACATCCCAGTTGCCTCACAGTGCATTCCAGTCCTTCCCCACTATCCGCCTGGTGTTCCCAATCCCTCCAGTTTTTCTCTGTCCCCCTCACCAATGGCTCCTAATTATACCAGTACCACCCAGTGTTTTTCCCACCATCCCCAGAATGTCCCAAAACCCCAGTGCCTCCCATCATTCCCAGTGTGCCCTAGAAAGTCCCAGTCCCCAGAATGTCCCACTGTCCTTCCCAGTGTCCCCAGTGTCTCAAGAATATCCCCAGTATCCCAACGTCTCCACCAGCATTCCTAGTATCCCCAGAATGTCCCCATGTCCCCCAATGTCTCCAGAATGTCCCAGTGTCCCCAGTGCCTCTCCCAGCATTCCCAGTGTCCCCAGTGCCTCCCCCAGCATTCCTAGTGTCCTCAGCAGGTCCCAGTCCCCCTAAGTGTCGCCATGGGGGGGATGGGGATGTGGGGGGACATGGACCATGACACCTCACAGCACCATCATCCCTATTTTTTGACCACTTTTTACTACTTTCCCCCCCTTTTTCCCTGGAAACAGATCCCAGACCATCCTGACCCGGGACTGCTCCCAGTCCTGCACGTGCCGGGGCCCAGGGGGGCTCCAGTGCCGCCCCTCTCCCCCTGGGCCACACCTGTGACCTCTTGAATGGCACCCGGACCTGTGCCCCCGCCCAGGGCGGTGCCTCTTGTCCTCTCCCACCCACTTTGTCACCTTCGATGGCCTCCCCGGGGCCACCCTGGCCACCGGCGTCTACGTGGTGGCCACTGTGTGTGACGTCCGGGCCCCCACCTGGTTCCGGCTGGGGGTCATTGGGGACATCGGGGACCACCCAGGGGTGGTGGCCCTTCACCTCTTCACCCACCACGGGCTCATCACTGCCCGCACGGACAGCAGGGTCTGGGTGAGTTGGGCCCAGAAGTGCACCCTGAAGTTCTCCTGACCTTGATTTTAACCAAAAATCTGGGTTTTCTCCTTTATTTCTGCTGGGAAAAGTCCATGTGGGTTGTCCCATCCCATCCCCACAAGATGTTCTGACCTTGATTTTGCCCCAGATTGCTCTTTTTTCCTCTGATTTCATGGTAGGGAAGCACCTACATGGGTTGTCCCTCACCATGCCTTGACCCACCTCATAATTTTGACTAAAATTGCTCTTTTTCCCCCCAGTCACTCTTTTTTCCCCCCAATTTTGTGCCAGAGAGGCACCTATATGGGTTGCCCCTCATCTCACCCCCCCCCATGCCTTGATCCATCCCATCATTTTGCCTAAAACTGCTCTTTTTTTCCCCTCATTGCTCCTCTTTCTCCCAGTTGCATGCCAGGGAAGCAGTTCTGTGGGCAGTGGTCACTATGACACATCCATAGACTGGACCCCATCATTTTTGCTAAAATTGCTCATTTCTTCCCAATTTCATGAAACACAGGCTGTCCCTCATCCCACCATGCCTTGACCCATCCCATCATTTTCCCCAAACTCCTTCTTTCCCACCCAGACTCCTCCAATCCCCCTCCCACATCCAGTACCAAAATCCCTCACAATTTGGCTTTTCCAGCTCAACGGAGTCCCCACCTCCCTCCCTGCGGAGCTCTCGGGGAAGTTGAACATCACAGAGTCAGGCGGGACCTCCGGATCGGGTGGATCCCAGGATTCCAGGTGGAACTGGGAGCCCAGGGGGTGACCCTGGAGGTGACAAGGACACACGGGGGACCCTCTGTGGCCTCTGCGGGGACTACGATGGGGCCACGACCAATGACCTGCGGGGCCCCGACGGGACAGTGACAGGGGACACGAGGGAGCTGGCACAGGCCTGGAGGGCTCCTGACTTCAGCCAGGTGGGGGCACCTGGGGGAGCAAAGGGGGAGGGGCTTGTGGGGGTGGAAGGAAAAAAGGGGAAAAGAGCGTGAAAAAGAGGGGAAGAGCCCACCCAGCAAGGGGAAAGATGGAAAAAAAAAAAAGATGGAAAAGGCTCAAAAAGGAGGGAAAGAGCCTAAAAAAGTGGGGAAAAGAGAAAAGAGGTGAAAGAGCCAAAAACAGGGGGGAAAGAGCCCAAAAAGGGGGAGAAAGAGTCCAAAAAAGAGAAAGAGACCCCAAAAAAGGGGAAAGAGCCCCCAAAAAGGGGAGGGTAGCACAAAAACGGGGGGAAGAGCCAAAAAAGGGGGGAAAGTGACCAAAAAAAAGGGGCAAGAGCCTCCCGAAGAGGATGGGGGGGGGGGGGGAGGGGAGACAGCCCTAGAAAACAGGAGAAAATTCAAAAAAGCATGAAAATGACCAAAATAGAGGGAAACCGCCCCAAAGCTCCCCTGGACCTTTCCTTTTTTTCCTCCCAGTGATGCGGAAAATCGGCTTTTCGCCGCTGCCATGACCCGAAACCGCCCCGGAGACGGAACAGCCGCGTTTCTATATCCCTCAAACCCGCCCTGCCCTCCCCCCCCCCAAAAAATAAAAGTTGGGGAGGAAAACGCCGTTTGCGGGTGATTTGTGGGTGTAATTCCGGGAGTTGTGGGGAAAGCAGGAGCGTGGGAATGCGGAGGGGGGTTCCCAGGGCCGGGGGGGGGGGTCCCGCCCCGGGCGGTTCCGTGTGCCCCCCTCCCCCCCGTGGGTCAATATTTCCCAAGGCCCGAGTCCCACGGGGGGGGGAGGTGCGGGGGGGCACGGATGGGGGGGGTGGGGGGGGGCTCCCGGACATCCGAGTGCCCCGGGGGGAAGGGGGTGGCTGCACAGCTGGGGGGTCCCTCCCCAGTGTCCCCAGTTCCTCCCAGTACACCCCAGCCTCCCCCCCCCCCCCCGTTTCCCCCAGTGTGCTCCTCAGTGTTCCCAGTTCACCCAGTAATTCCCCCCCAGTCTCTTCCAGGCATCCCAGTTGATCCCGGTCTCCTCCAGTGTGCCCCCACTGTCCTCAGTCCCTCCTAGTGCATTCCAGTCCCCACCCCCATCTGCCACAGTGTTCCCAAATCCCTCCCTTTGTCCCAGTGCCCCCAGTGTCCCTCCCCAGCATCCCAGTGTCCCCCAATATGTCCCAGTACCACTCAAGTGCCTCTCAATGCATCCCAGCCCCCCTCAGTGTCCCCCCACAGCCTCTCCCAGTCCATCCCAGTCCCCCCCCAGTTGCGGTCTGGGCAAAGACGGAACTGCCCGGGGCCCTGGGAGGTGCCACCTGGGGGTGTCCTGTGTCAGCCCCCCCAGCCACCCCCCAGCCTGTCCCCTCCCTGGGGATAAAGTGGCTCCAGTCACAGCACTGGGACAGACTGGGACCATGGGAGTGCAGTGAGTGGGGACATTGGGGGGGACATGGGGGACGGGGGGGACATAGGGACATTGGGGGACATGGGGACATTGGAGGACATGGGGGGACATGGAGGGTCATGAGGGGACATGGGGAGACATGGGGACATGGGAGATCATTGGGGTCATGGGGGGACATTGGGACATGGGGGACGTGGGGACAGATGGGGGACATTGAAGACATGGGGGGTCACTGGGGACATGGGGGTAACATGGGGACATGGCTGAGGAGGGACCCCCTGTTCCCCCAGGCCTGGACAGATGAAGGTCTCCCCCGTCCTCATCCTCCTCCTCCTTGGCCTCACAGAGCAATGGGGACCCTTGGGGACATCAGGGACCCCCGTGGGACCCTCGGGTGAGTTTGGCGTCCCAGGCCTAGAGTGGGGAGGTACCAGACCCATACTGTAAGGTCCTGGGGTGACACTGGGGGTCCAAGGCCCAAACTGGGAGGTCCCTGACCCAAACTGGGAGGTTCCAGTCCCACAGTATGAGGTCCCAGGCCATCTTGGGAGGTCCCTGTCCCATTCTGGAAGGTCCCAGCTCCATCCTGGGAGGTTCTAAGGTGACAGCTGGGGATCCTAGGCCTATACTGGGAGGTTCTGGGGTGACAACTGGGGGTTGCAGGCCCATAATGGGAGGTCCCAGGGTGACATGGGGAGGTTTGAGTCTCACACCAGGAGGTCCCAGCTCCATACTGGGGGTCCCAGGCCCATCCTGGGGTACCCCAGTTCATCCTGGGCAGTGTCAGGCGTCCCTGACTGTGGTGTGTCCCCAGGGGGGTCCTGTACCCCTTTGGGCCGGGCGTGGGGGATGAGCCCACTCCCCATGAGGACGACGGGACAAGCCCCGAGATCTTTCTGTGGGAAAACTTCTCCTTCTTCGGGAGCAGCCACCGCTCTTGCTACGTGGGTCACGTGACTGGAGGGACACAGAGGGGACATGGAGGGTGGTACTGGGGGGTGACACCAGGAGGGGGGGATGGCAAGTGGGATGGGGGCCACCAGAGTTGGTGGCATCTCCTTTCTTGGCCACATGGGTGAGTGGAGACCCCTGGGGACATGGGGGACACCTGCAGGACCTCCAGGTGGTTTTGGGGTCCCAGGCCCATCCTGGGAGGTTCTGGGGTGACACTGGGGGTCCCAGGTCCATCCTGGGGGGTCCCAGTCCCATACTGGAAGATCCTAGCTCCATATGGGGAGGTTCTGGGGTGACACTTGGGGTCCCAGGCCCATTCTGGGATGTTCTGGGGTTACACCCGGTTTGGGGTCACTGTGACTGGCAGTGTCATAACTGGGACCACTGGGGGGTCACTGGTGGGTGCCCCCCAGGTGTCTCACAGGTGCCCTTTGCCTCCAGGTGAACAACAATGGGGTGGTGTCGTTCGGGACGAGGGTCCTGAGTTCACCCCCCAGCCCTTCCCACTACCTGGCCACCGCCCCTTCGTGGCCCCATACTGGGCTGACGTGGACACGCGGCTGGGGGGGGACGTCTGGTACCGCCAGAGCCGTGACCCTGAGCTGCTGGAGCGCCTGGCACAGGACCTGGCACCCACTGTGCCCCCAGGGGACCCCCCACCGCACCCCACCTGGGCCCTCGTGGCCACCTGGGACCGTGTGGCCTATTTTGGGGCCGCCTCGGACAAGGTGAGACACGGGACAAGGAGGGGAGGGGGCTCAAATGGCTTGGCCTTCAAGCGAGGTGTCCCCAGCCACAGTGGCACCAACCATAGTGTCCCCAGCCATGGTGTCCCCAACTTTCTGGGGGACACAGGACTGGGGACACAGCTGGGGGTGGCAGTGCCAGTGTGACACGGTGACAATGTCCCCCCAGGTGAACACTTTCCAGGCCGTGCTGGCCTCCGATGGTGTCACCTGCTTTGTCCTGCTCAACTATGGGGACTTGCAGTGGACAACAGGCATTGCCAACATGGGGGACCCCCACAGTGGACTGGGGGGGCATCCCTGCACAGGTGGGGACATGGGGACACCCCCAGGGACCCCCACACTGGGCTAGGGGGGTTCTGGGATGGAGGGATAAAGAGTTCTGGGGGAGAATGAAGGGGATTTGAGGTGAAATCAGGGATTTTAGGTGGAAGTAGGGTCATTTTAGGTGAAATTGGGGATTTTAGGTGGAATTAAGGGAATTTTGGGTGGAATTAAGGGATTTGGGGTGAAATTGTGCATTTTAACTGAAATTAGGGGGATTTTAGGTGCAATTAAGGGAATGTTTGGGTGGAACGAGTGGATTGGGGTGAAATAAATCTCCTTTTGGGTAAAATTGCGGGGAACTGGGGCAGAACTGCCCCCCTCACCACCCACCCTGTCCTGTCCTCCCCCCTGTGTGTCCCCCCATATGCCCCCAGGCCGGGTTTTAACAGCGGGGACGACGTGCACTATTACAACGTGCCAGGGTCCCGCACACCCACTGTGCAGACCCTCGGCCACCGCCAGCAACCTGGGGGTCCCAGGGCGCTGGGCCTTCCGCTGTCGACACTTTGAAGGCACTGAGGGGCCCCTCGAGATGCCCTCAAGGACCCCCGGGACTCACTCAGTGCCCCCCCGAGTTCCGCAGGACCACGGCAGAGCGGGTGTATAACTGCGGGTTGTGAGCAGGTGACACCGGGGCTCTGGGGAGGGGGCTGTGCCCGCACACCTGGGGCACCTGAGACCCCCTCCCTCAGCGCCCCCTGGAGGCCACGTGGTGATAGGAACACCATAAAACACCTGTTGAGCAACACCTGTGTGCAGGTGTGTGTGCACACCTGTGGGGACAGGGACACGTGGGACACTTGTGCCTGTCCCCTCCTGGCCTGTGAAGGGAACAGACCGGGGAGGAGAGGGGGTATGACAACACCTGGGTGGTGCACGGGTGTGACAGACACACATCTGGACAAACATCTTGGTGTGACAGACACACACCTGGATCCCACACGGGTGTGACAGACACACGCGATCTGAGGGTGGTTTGGGGGGTCCCTAAGCTCGTTTTAGAAGGGGCTGGCAGAGTCCTTTAGGATGGGGAGCTGGTTTGGGGGGGGTTGAGGGGGTCTCTGGGCTGGTTTAGGGGGTTTCTGGGGGGGTCCTTGGCAGGGATTCCCTGGGCTGGTTTAGGAGGGCTAGGACTCCCTGGGATGGGGGGCTAGAGGGGTTCTTGGGCTTGTTTAGGGGGGACTGGAGGGGTCCCTGGGCTGCTTCGGGGGGGTTGGAAGGATCTCTGGTTGGTTCAGGGGTGCTTGGGGGGGTCCCTGGGGTGGTATTCCTGAAAAACAGGTGGCTTGACCCCCAACCATCCCAGTCACTCCCAGAGCAGCAGGATATGGTGAAGTTTGAGACCCCCCCATCCATTCCCATCACTCCCATGGCAATGGGATATGGTAGAATCAGAGATCCCTGGCACCAGGGGACCCCCCAACATCCCTAAAATTGGAGGGAAGCCCCCATCCTGCACTGGGATGGGTGTTTCCATGGCAACTGGGATCCCTTTATTTCCATGAAACTCCCCAAAAAAACCAGAACTCACCATGCTGATTCCTCACTGTGAAGTGCTGGGATTCAGGATACAGGAGAGTGGGATTTAGGGGGGATTTGGCAGGAATTTCATCACCAGCCAAGTGATGCTGATTTATTAATTAGTAATTAATTAATATCCAGTGTTCATTAGCAGAGTTCGGGAGGTTTCCAGTGACATCAGGTCTGGTCCCAGCTATGGCTGGTGACAAGGTGGTAACAAAAGTTACTGGAAAACACTGGGATGAGGTGGAAAACCATTGGGATGAGGCAAAAAAACCACTGGATAACAGGAAAAATACCAAAATGAGGTCAAAACCTGTGGAGGAACATCAGAGTGAGTGGGAATGATTCCAAGCCTGGAGAGACTTATATGGAGCTTAGAGAAGAAGATAAATTATGGACTTCTGTGTTACTTCCCAGTTCGTCCCATGTTTTATGTACCCTTACATATATACCTCTGTATTAATCCCCTTAGATTGTATTGCCCCAAACAGTCTGTACTTGTCCACAAGTTTTTCCCATCAAAAGTTGTTCACCCCCTTGTTCTCCCCTGCATTCCCGCTCATCCCCCACTGATTGGCCGACAAGTGCCGCAGTGCGGAGTGAGCTCCCATTGGTCCCCGCTGCTTAACTCCTCCTAAGTTCCTCCCACTTTCCCTCATTCCCCAATCCTGCAATACCCTGAGATGTCCATCCCATGCTCTGCCCTGGTTATCAGACCCTCCCCTACTCAAACCCTATATAAGTCCTTGTTCCCCTCAATAAAGTGGCCATTGCACCCTGAACTTCCACCTGTCAGAACCCCTCTGTGCAGTGTCGCATCCCTATTCCTTTCTCATCGGGCCGTGGTAAAAACCCACTTGGATGAGGTGGAAGAACACCAGATGAGGTGGGAAAAGACCACGACGAGGTGGAAACCACCAAATGAGGTGGAGAAGCACCAGGATTAGAAGTGAAAAACACTAGGAGAAGGAGAAGAACACTGGGATAAGGTGGAAAAAACCACTGTGATGGCGGAAAAGCAGCAGGCTAAAGCAGAAAAACCACAAAACGAGGTGGAAAAAACACTAGGATGAGGTGGAAAGACAATGGGTTTAGAGGAAAACACCAGGATGAGGCAGAAAACCCAGATGAGGTAGAGAAACAGTGCATGATGGACGGTAAACACCAAAATTAGGTTGAAAACACTGCGATAAGGTGAAAAAACACTGAAATGAGGTGGAATACACACAATTCTTTGAGGAAGGAGGCACTGAGGCCACAGCACTTCTCCAGGCTGAAGGCTCCAAGCTCTTCCCCAGCTACAAGGCAGAAGTAATCCAGGGCTTCGTGTCCATAGGGGTTGGAAGTCCAGACGATATCGGCTCGTCCGAAGCTCTCCAGCATCCGGGCAGCTCTGCGCTCACTGCTCCCCAAACATTCCTGTCCAGCTGCTCCTCCAAAATCCAGCCAGGATCCAGCCCTGACTTGTAGCAATCCACAGGGATAGGATACACGACCAGGCGGAGATCTGGCAGGACCACAGTTTTCCATAATAAATCCTTGAGCCCTGCTGTGGAGAAGGAATCCCAAAGAGTCCGAGAGAGCGGAGGCAGGAGCAGTGCCGGAGTGACACCAGCAGGGCATCCAGGTGTGAGTCTGTCAGCCGGCATTCCATGAGGTCCAGGTGCAGCAGCGAGGCCGAGGTCTCCTCCAGGAGCTGCCGCAGGGGCTCCAGGAGGCTCTGGGAGAAGTCGTGGCCGCTCAGGTCCAGGCGCTTCAGGGCCGGCGCGTGGAAGCTCTGGGAGAGGAAGGCGAAGTCGGCGGGAAGGAGGGAGCAGAAGGCCAGTTCCAGGCTTTCCAGCGGAGCCTGGAGTTTGCTGCCAGGATGAAAAAGGAGATGTGACCCTGTGGTGACATCATGGAGCTGGGAGGGGATGCGCCAATAGATCAAACCCTCCATGAAACCTTGAAATGTTGGAATGGCTCCCAACTTCCTGGGGGAACTGCAGCAAACAAGACCCATGATTCCCTTCATGATCATGGAATCACGGAATTAGGAAATCACTGAGGTTGGAAAAGAGCTCTAAGACTATCAAATCCAACCTTTGAGAATCATGGGATTATGGGATTCCGGAGTCATGAGATCAGGGAGCCTTGGAATTGTGGAATCATAGAGTCATGGGATCATGGAGCTACAAGGTCACAGAATCGTGGGGGTCGTGGGATCATGGAATTGTGGGAGCCATGAGATCATGGATTCATTGCATCATGGAATCATGGGGTCATGGAATTATCAGATCATGGAGTTAGGAATTACTGGGTTATGGGATTATAGAGTTATGGAATCATGGGGGTGATGGGATTATGGAGTCATGGAGCCAGCAAGGAGCACCTGGCGCTGGTGGAGCTCCAGGATGCAGCGCTTGCTGTCCTCTGGAAACAAGGAATCAGGGAATTCTGGGATCACGGAGTCAAGGAGGCATTAAGTTTGGAAAAGGTCTTCAAGATGGTCAAGTTCAACCTTTGAGAATCCTGGAGTCAAGGAATTATGGGATCGTGGTGTCATGAAATCATGGAATTACGGGCTAATGGAATCATGGGAGCATGGAGTCATGGAGTATTGGGATAACGAAATCACAGAATCATGGGGTCACTAAGGTTGGAAAAGATATCTAATACCACCAAGTCTAACCTTTGCAAATCCTCAGTGAGTGCAGGAAGAATGCAGCTGGGAATCTGTTCCAGCAGGAACTTACCAGAGAATGTGCCTCAAATTCCCAGAGAGCCTGGAGGATCCCAGGTTGAGCTCCCTGAGGCTCTGCAGCTTTCCCAGCTCCCTGGCCAGACACCGGATTCCCAGCACCAACTCCGGTGTTGGCCGCCGCACGTCGACATTGCTGTAGGGAAGTCGGAGGCTTCGGAGACCCAGGAATCGGGGAGAGATGTGGCAAAACCAAGGAGAGACCCCCCAGTCCAAGGTTGTTGAAGCGAAGGTCCCCCCTCCTTAAGCCAGAGGGATCCAAGGATTTCAGCAAACTCACAATTCCAGCCAGGCAGAGCTCCTCGGCTTGGAACTCCCGGCACTTGAGGCGCAGTGGGCTGGTGTTCACGGCCTGGAGTGCATCCCACAGGATCCCATAGGATGTTCCATTGACAAAGAGATCGGCGTGGATGTCGATGAATCGCGGAGCTGCCGTGGTGCAGGAACGGCCCTTGTGGCTCCTGGATCTGCATTTCTGGAGTTCCCGCTGGTGTTTGGAGACCTCCACACAAGCCTTGGCCAGGGCCACGGTGCCAGACCAGACACTCATCCCTTCCGGAGCACGGCCAGCGGCATCATCCCGGAGTCCTGTCACATCCAGTACACGGAGACGGCACCGGCTGGGCCAGGAAATGGGAAAAAACAGGAATTAACAAGCAGGGAAAAACCAAAGAAGTGGGTTCTGTGTATCCTGGAATTCCCAAGATTCACCTGGAATCATGGCCTGCTTCCTCCAGGTCCTGCCGGATCTGCTCCACGACGGCCCCGATGACGGACTGGATGCAGAGCTTGGAGGAGTGATCCCGGAGCAGCTCCCGGCTCCCGACCCCCACGATCCGCTGGAAGTTGAGCACCGGGAAGGGCCACTCGGCCACCAAATCCTGCAGGACTAGGGTCTCCCATCCAGGAATGCAGCTTGGAAGAGGACGGGATAGAGCTGGGCGGGGACAGTGGGAAGGGGGCGGTGGGCGACGAGCCGGCGGGCGGAGAGGAAGAGCAGGGAATCCATGGATCCGGGGGGGCTGCGGGATTTGAGGGGGGCACAGGTGAGGTTGGGGGACCCCCAGGATGGCCCCGGGGTGAGGGGTGGGTTGGGAGAATCCCAGGGAAGCCCCAAATCCAGGGATATCCCAGCAAAAAGGGAACTTGTGGAGGAGAGGAGGAGGCAAAGGGGATGTTGGGGTGAGACCCCCAAGGCAGCCCCCCCCAAAAACGGGCGTCCCAAAGCTGCCAAAACCCCCAAACCGCCCCAAGTAATCCCCCCAGTCCACTCCAACCAGTCCAGGGACTCCTCCACTCCAGCACCCCTAAACCAGCCCCTCCACTCCAGGGACCCCCCAAACCACGCCAAGGACCCCTCCCTCAGCACCCCCAAAAAAGCCCTCCCACTCCAGGACCTCCCGAAGGGCCCCAAAACCAATCCAGGGACGCCACCTCAGCCCCCCAAACCAGCTGAGGCACCCCCTCAGCCCCCCTAAATCAACCCAGGGCCCCTCCCAAGTCCTCCCACCCCACGGACCCCCCAAACCACACCAGGGACTCCCCAGAGACCCCTCAACATCCCCCAAGTCTCCCCCAAACACCCGCATGGACCCTCCCATCCCAGGGAGCCCCCAGAGAACCCCCCACCATCCCCAAACCAGCCCTGAGACGCCTCCCCAGCACCCCCCAGACCCACAGAGTGACTCCCCCAGCACCCCCAAAGAAAGCTCAGGGACTCCCCAGCATCCTAAAACCACCCACTCCAGGGACCCCCAACCACCCCAGAGATTCTTCTAGCCCAACGAAAACAGCCTAGGGACCTTTCCAGCCCCGATACCCCAGGGAAGCCCCAGGGACACACTAAACAAGCCCAGGGAGCCCTCCCAGCCCCTCTGAAGTACTCCAGAGACCCATCCCCCAAGGCAGCCCCTGCTCCCCCCCTCCCCCCCAAGGCACCCCCCACACACCGCCCGCCCGCCCGCGGACCCGGCAGCTCCAGCCCCTACGGCGGCCCCACTTCCGGGTCTGCGCGCTGCCACCACCACTCAGCGAGCGAGACCCACCCCGGGGGCGGGGTCTTCGCCTTTCAACTGGCTCCTATTGCTGTCTGTCATCGTTCTTCTCACTTCCCATCTGTAGGAGAGCGGTGTGGGCGGCCCTTTTGCGATAGACGCTCTTCCATTGGCTTGTTTCGCTGTCCATCACCAATCTCTCCCTTCCCATTGGCTGCAGCGCGACGCGAGGTTCACTCTGAGCCAGGACCGGGGTCCTCTCGGAGCCCCTCGAAACCCCCAGAACCTCCCAAACTCCTCCCGGATCCCTCTGGATCACGAACCCGCTGCCATGGAGCGGCAGCGGGAGGTGAAGGCGCTGCTGCTTTAGGGAGGCTGGGGGTGGGTTGTCCCTGGGGCCATTTGAGGGGCCTGGGGTGGACCCAAAAAACCCCACAAAATGCCCCCCAAATCCCTTCCCTCTACCATTCCACAGAGGCCCCCCAACGACATAGCCCCAAAAGGGGGGAAAGGGGGGCGGTACCCCCCAGAGTGGGGAAGGGGACTGGGACCCCCGAAATCAAGCGGAGAAGGTGCTGAAGATGGGAGGCGACCATGAGAAAAGAGAAGAAGAGGGGGAGGGGGGGTAAAAGGGAAGTGGGTCCCCCCAGCTCAGTGCGGGGACGCTGAGGATTGGGGGACAATGGGTGTATGAGAAATAAAATACGGTGTTATTATAAAACCAAATTATAGGCGCATTGTGAAGTTGTAAGGTATCCAGTTCCAAACTGGATTAGGTACTAGGTTTTTTTTTTTGCAGACGGGATAAAGGAAATATGAAGTTCCTAAAAATTAAAATCTTTCGGGCTTACGCGGAAAATTTTGTACACGGGTTTCTTTCCTCTCTTTGGGCTAAGAACAAAGGAAGATCCATCATTTTTGACAGAGGATGCCTCGCAGCCAATCAGAAGGAAAGAAAAGTCCCTCTTCGGAGAAAAGAAACCTTTTTAGGCAAAAATGAATATATTAAACTTATCTGAAAAAGGGTGAGATTTTGTGAAACTATAAAATGTATAAAATTTAAGCCAAGGGGTCTTTTTCTCCCCGGGAGCTCGGTGTTAGATGAGACCCAGCACATGCTGAATAAACCTTTCCTTGCTGTTAAAGTCCTTTGTTTCACAGTTAATTGAATCTTTCTAAATTAAATAATGAGAAATTTCTGACAGGTGCGGGACGGGGAAGAAGGGGGAGTTTTGAACTCCCAGACTGAGCGGGAAGGGGCTGAAACCCTGAAACTGAGCAGGGTGGGGGAGGGAGGGACACCCCAAAACAAGCTGGGGATTGTGGGGATGATTGGAAAGAGGTGGGAGAGGGAGGAAAAGGAGTGGGACAGCTGACGGGGGCATCCCATGGGGATCCTGTAGTCGGATGCTCTGCCTGGAATGGGGTGAATGAATTCCAACAAGGCCCTGTTTGCAAAGCCCCCAGTGGGAAATGAAGAGAGGGGTTACACTGCTTTTGGGGTTGAACAAAGCTGAAACCAGCCTGACTCGTCAATCCCAAAGGGAAACATCCTGAAAGGGAGGGGAAGATGTGGCAGAGCTGGGAAAATCCCTGGAGAAAGGAACAAACGACACCACTGAGAACTTCTCCAAAGCTGCTGAGCTGGCACAGCCTGGACTGACAGCCCAGCACCTTATACTAGGAGCCCCCCCTGCAGTCCCCCTTCCCCCAGAACCTGGCCATAGCAACCCAATACACCAGGTTAAGTACAACTGGCCTGTCCACCTTGGTCAAGATGGTCTGTGACATGTCATGTAAAATTCCTTTACTGTCTGTACCTACAATCCATCCCTGATGTCCTGTGGAACTTTATTGATGACTGAGATGATGAAACACCATGTGCTTGAGCAGCAAACATCTGTCCAATGTCTGCAGGAGGAAAGAGTGCCCTGGAAGCAGGGCCCGGGAAGTCTTCTCCTGCCTCGAACTGGAGGCACCCAGGGCCCTCAAAAGCTCAGAATTGCCACAGTACCACTTCCCACATGCTCCAAGGGGAAAAGCCGTAAACACAATGCCTGTGGCATTCGTTAGTTCCTGAATTTGTTCTTGAGGATGTTCATATTTCATCACCTTTTCCGTCGTGGCCTCTTTGAGGATGTTTCGGTGTATTCATGTCTCACAGTGACATCCCCTCCACGACCAAGGCCGAGCCCATCAAACATGGCACTGACACCTTGGGGATAAGGTACTATTGAAGGTATTGAAGGTCTTTAAGAAGGAAAAAGTTCTTGAGCAGCTGTCCAAAGAAGAGCAGAGGGAGAATATGTGGGGGAAACAGCTCTGCAGACCAGGGTTTACATAATTTCTATGGAATTATGAGAGGAATTTTGTACCTTGACAAAGCCACTCTGTGATGTTATCTGAGCAGCAGATTATGGATGTTGTTGGATGCCTCAAATAGCATCCTTCTTTGGCTCAGCTCAAACGGCACAAGCAGTTCCTGACCAAAACAGCCAAGCCTAAGGAGGTTATTCCTGTCAGAGGCTCTGAAGTTAGGCAAAAATTCACCAGATGTGCAGGGACACAGTATGTTCAGACCAACATCCTGCCAAATCCAACTCCCATCCCCAGTTGGTCTCAGTCCTGGCAGCAGAGTCCTCCTCTGCCCAGAGCATCCCAGGCTGGTGGCAAATGGAACACCCAGCAGGGCCTGACTGGAATGATTGTGCCCTTGCTTTGCTTCCAGGGCTGACAGATAGGCTGGACATGGAATTGGCTCTTCTGTACATATGTTTTATATGTTATTGTTTTGTTGTCCTTCTGTAAATATATTTCATACATTATTGTTGTTATATAGGCCCTGATAATGTAAATACATTTTATACACTCTTGTGTATAAAGATTCTTATAATGTAAATACATTCTGTAGTTCATTCGTTTTGCTGTTTTTCTGTAAATAAATAGTCTTTGTTTTTCGCACCCCAACTCTCTTTCCATTTGCTTTGGGCACATGTAGCATTTGCAGAGTTGTGTTTTCTACTTGCTCCGGGTTCCTGGGGCTGGAGGTGTCTGGGGGTGCTGGCACAGCCCCCCCGGGGGTGGGGGAGAATCTGTGCACAGAGGGGTCCCACTTGGGAAGGTCCCAGCACTGGGCAATGCTGGTGGCACTGGGCAGTGCTGGTATCCCTGGGCTGGGGCAGAGCAGTGTCCCCAAGAGCAAAGTTGTCCCCAGCAGACAGGGGAGGGGAGTCTGACATGAGCAGCCCCTGCAGTGCTGCCCCCAAAGCAGACAGGAAACCTCCTGCTCCCCTTCCTGCTGGAGCCAAAGGGACTCCTGGGATGACAGCTGGGATCAGGCCGCAGAGATGCAAAATCCCAACTGATGCCCTGGAGGCCATGAGAGCCTTGGGAATTGCTGGAATCAGGATCTGGGGAGAAGGTTTTGGAGCTGGAGGGGCTGATGTTTAAGCCTTTAAAGCTCCAAGCACTCCGGGCTTTGCTTCCCATCCCCATGGCATTACCCTGGGCCGTTGAAGAGCCCAAAGCCAAGTGAATGATCCTTACCTGTCGCGACGGGAAACTCCGGACACCTTAATGTAAGAATCCAGGGACTTCATTTATTGAAAATTGACAGTAGCTTAATATACACTCTATAATAGGCTCATGAATATTACAAGATTAGGCTCCTTATTGGTACACAGTTAGGTGGTGATATCATCTCAATTGCCTTGCATTGTTTACACAGGTGGCTCGTTAAGGGTCTTTGTTTTGTTAATGCCAAGCTCCTGTTTTTCAGCCCAATTTAGAATGCCCAAGGACATTGCTGCTTTCTCATGGCCCTGCTATCTCAGAGTTCTCACGGGCCTAGCCGGACTGCGTTTTGTACTTTAGCAGCTCGTCCATGGCCTTAGCCATGTTCATATGTCTTTGCATTTCTAACTAATTTCTACAATACTTACCCTTCCTGGATTCCAGCAGCTGGCAGCAGGCACTGGCCCATGTCCTCCACACGTTGAGGGGGCAGCTCAGGCTGTGGTGGGGAGGGCCTGGGGGGCTTTGGTGTGAGGGTGCTGGTGCGAGGGTGCCAAGGTCCCCATGGGTGCAGGTGCCTTGAGGTGAGTGCAGGATGTGGAAGCCGTGGGTGCTGCAAAGAGTCCCGGGGAATGTGATGCTGAGAGGTGCAGGGGTGTGGGATCAACGGCAGATCAATCAACATATTTACTCCCTGTTGGTCCAAAGCCAAGGAATGCAGACAAGGTGCTTCCCTGCACTTTCCCCTGCTCAGGCTCCATAGCCTTTCCCCCATCCCGCAGCCCTGCAGATCTGTTGATCCCACACCCAGGGCCATGCACCTCCCGCTGCTCCAGCACCACAACCCTCTTTCTCTCAGGCCTTCACTCCACCCCCACCTTGTTACTTTACCCAGATCTCCCATAAGGAGTTTGAAGCTTCATTGATAAGTTTTTATGAAATACTCTGTGCCCCACCTCCAGTTAGACACTCATTAATCCCTTTTCTGCTCCTTGGGGTCTCATGTAAGAGACTTGGTCCACAGCGAAGCTCCCACTGGTGCAGTTCCAAGGACTGCACAAGGACAAAATCAGCAGAAAGTCAGCCCTGGAGAGCAGAGGCTTTGACACCTGCTGGTATTTCCAGCCAAGAGCTGGTGAGAGGCTTTGGGAGAGTGGGGAGCAGGTGAAGGTGGATGCTGAGTCTGGGCAGGAGGACACTGAAAGGACCTTGTGAGAGAGCTGTGTAAAAGAGCACAGAGTTGTCTCTGAACCAAGGGAGAAGCTGCCCTGTTCCACACCAAGACAGGCCCTCTCACAGTCCCAGAAAGCACTGTGTATTAACTTTATCCTTGAGGAGGTGACAAAGGAAAAAGCAAAGGACTTCTGCATACCTCTATCTTTCCCTGCCCTGCTCCTACACTCCCACCACCATACTATGCCTACTGGAGAGCCTGCAGATGCCCCATGAGCTGCCTTGAGGGAAACAGCAGGATCTGGCAGCAATTTGTTCTGCTTCCCCTTCCCAAAACTAAACCAGCTCCTTCCTTTCCCATCCCATGAAAAAATCAAGTTTAAAATCTCTGTTGACAGGAGGAAAAGTACCAGCAAAACCTCAACTCTGGACATGAGGAAAGTAGACTTCAGGTTGCTCAGGGAATTAGGAAGGAAGGTCTCCTGGGAAAATGTTTTTGCAGGTGCTGGGGGCCATCAGTGCTGGTCACTTTCCAAACATTACTCCTGAAGGCACTGGAGCAGCAATTCCCAAACGTCAGAAGTCAAGCAGGTGAGACAGAAGGTGGCTTGGCTGAGCAGGGATCTTGTCTTGGAGATAAGGCAAAAAAGGAAGGTGTGTGCCCAGTGGAAGCAAAGTCAAGTGACATGGGAAGAATTCAGAGATGCTGCTTGTCACTGTAGGGAGAAAGTTTGTGTGGCCAAAGCTCAACTGGAGCTGATAGCTGCCAGAAAAGTGGGGGACAATAGAAGAGTTTTTTCAAATACGTTAATGGCAATAGGCAGCATAGAAATATCATCGGCCCATTCCAGGATGGGGATGGTCACCTCCCAAATAGGGACACAGACAAGGCAGATGTGTTTAACCACTTTATTTGCCTCTGTCTTCAATAGGGTTGTCGGACCAAGGGGGTTTCAGTGCCCTGAGCTGCAGGGCCATGATTAGCGAGAATGATCAACTCCCAGTCGACCCTGAACTTGTGCAGGATCTGCTGCTCCAGCTGGATCCCTACAAATCTCTTGGGCCTGATGGATTCATCTGAGACTCCTCAAAGAGCTGCTGATGTCATCACAAAACCTCTCTTGATGATTTTTGAGTGGTCTTGGGAATCCAGGGAGCGGTCCCAGCTGATTGGAAGATGGTGAAATTGTCCCGATTTTCAAGAAAGGTAAGAGGAGGACCCTGGAAATTACAACCCTGTCAGTCTCACTCCAGTGCCTGGTAAAGTATGGAGAAGATTATTCTGGAGGTGTTGAAAAACACCTGAAAGACAATGCAGTCATTGCTCACAGCCAGCAGTGCTTTCAGGAGAGGAAAGTCCTGCTTATCAAACCTGATTTCCTTTTATGACAAGGTGACCCATCTGGCTGATGAACAGAAGCCAGTTGATGTGATCTTTTTGGATTTCAGTAAAGCTTTTGATCCTGTCTCTCCCAGGATCCTTCTGGACAAACTGTTCATCCCACAGCTGGATAAACACATCCTGTGGAGGGTGATCAATTGGCTCACAGGTTGGGCACAGAGGGTGACAGTGACTGGGGTGACATCAGACTGGTGACCTGTCACTAGTGGGGTCCACAGGGCTCCATCTTGGGGCCTGTGCTCTTCAACATCATCAATGACTTGGACACAGGACTGGAAGTGACACTGAGCACATTTCACGTGACCAAAACTGAGGGCAGGGAGGCTCTGTAGAGAGATCTCGACAAATCAGAGTGTTGATAGGAGGTTCAACAAGGGAAAGTCCCAGATTCTGCCCCCAGGATGGGGCAACCCTGGATATACAGACAGACTGGAGAATGAGATGCTGGAAAGCAGCGCCAGGAAGGGCCCTGGGGATCCTGGTGGGTGGCCAGTTGGCCCTGAGTCAGCAGTGTCCTGTCAGCCAGGAGGGCCAACCCTGTCCTGGGGGGCATCAGGCCCAGCATCACTGGCCAGGCCAGGGAGGGGATTGTCCTGCTCTGCTCTGCCCTGGAGTGGCCTCAGTTTTGGGCACCGGAGTATAAGGAAGATATTGAGCCATTAGAGAGTGTCCAAAGGAGGGCAACAAAGATGGGGAAAGGCCTTGAGGGGAAGCCGTGTGAGGACACTGAGGACACTTGGTGTGTTCAGATGGAGGAGACTGAGGGGAGACCTCACTGCAGTGACAACTTCCTTGTGAGGGGCAGAGGAGGGGCAGGCACTGATCTTTTCTCTGCAGAGATCAGTGAAAGGACCTGAGGGAAGGGCCTGAAGTTCTGCTAGGGGAGGTTTAGGCTGTATATTAGAAAATGGTTCTTCCTCCAGACAGTGGCTGGGCACTGAACAGGCTCCCCAGGGCAGTGAGCACAGCACCGAGGCTGACAGAGCTCAAGGAATTTTTGGATGATATTCTGGGGCACATGGTGTGACTCTTGGGGATGGCCCTGTGCAGGGCTAAGGGTTAGGGTTAGGGTTACCTTGTGGGAGTCTTCCAACTCAGCATATTCTGTGATTTTGTGTTTCCCAACTGTGTGTCAGCACAAATCCAAAACACAGCCCTGTAGCAGCCACTGTAAAGAAAATTACCTGTACCCAGCTGAAACCATCATATCCATTAAGGGCTTTCACAGCCACATTCCACAGTCCATCTGCCACCTGTAACCGGTGACTGAGTTCCTGCTTTCTCAGCCTCAGGGATGGCCTTGTCTGGTCATTCCCTCCATTCACCGATGGCCTCAGTGAGGTTTGCTGACATACTCAGGAACTTGGAGATTTCCTGATGAATTTTACTTCTCCAGCGGCTTGTTCAGAGTTCAGATCTTCAGTTCAGGAATTCAGGGCCAGAGGGCTCATTAACATTCAAAACATCCTAACAAGACAAGCTCCTGGGTATTATTTAGTTCTAAATCTTCAATTCTTTTGTGGTTAATTGGATAGATTTCAGAAGTGCCTTCAAAGTGAGTATATTATATTGAAAAAGCAATGAAGAAAGATTTTTTATGCTATTTACTTTTTTCCTCTTTATCTACTGATATCAGCTATGTCCAATTGATATCAATCCTGAGCACCTCCTAATTCAGCCTGAATAGATAAGAAAATCAAGACCTTTTATGTCTGACAATCAATCACATTTTGTCCCTACCTCTCAACCAACATTTCTCTCATCAAACCCCTGGGACTCAAAGCAGCCTTTTGCAAATCTGAGCTTCCCCCACTCAAGGCTGGACTTGCAGGTTTCAGCTCCTTGGCACCAGCTCCCACCTGCTTTACTTGGAGAAGGAGCTTCAGGAAACACAGAGGGATGTTAATTTATTGTCAGCAAACAAACTAAAGGAAGGCAAAGCTCAATAAAAAACAAAAGTCCTTCCTCTGCTGTATATTAAGTCCACATTGCCTCCACTGAAGTCCACTTCACACAGTAGGTAGTCTTAGACCAATGGCAAACACCTTCTTGTGTCAAGCACAGATCCCAAGGTCATCCCAAAACACTCCCTGTCCCTGATTCTGTCCATTCTCTTTGCACACAGCAAGTCACATGCTGAAGTCACAAGTTCACTTGATCCACAGAGGGAGGAAAGAGAGAAAATGAGTGAAATGCTCTATTTTGCAGCACTAAATCTGCACTAATCCCAATAGTCTGAAGTTACAGGAACTTTGCCAAACATCCACTGCAGCATCTGTTCACTGGGTAAAAATCTGTCTGCATGGCCAGGTTCAAGGAGTGGTGTGGAATGAAGTTACGTCCTTGGTGTTCCCAGGGCTCAGGACTGGGGTCAGCTCAGTTAAATATCTTTCTTAATGATGTGGACAAGGGGATCAAGTGCACCCTCAGTCAGTTTGCAGATGGGACCAGGTTGGGTGGGAGTGTTGATGTGCTGGAGTGTGGCGTATTAATATAATACGTAAATGAATTACACGGACCCGGCTAGCTTGGTTGGGGGTTCAGCACCAAATCCTTTTTATTCAAATCACAAAACACCTTATACACATGGGTTTAAAGTAACACGTGAATCCCTTGACCAATCACCACGGGGTATCTCACTGCCCATGTGTGTGGGAGTACTTTGGAACTACATTTCCCAGGATGCCTCATCCCGCATCCTTCCTGTAACCAGACTCCTACATCGCTCCTCTTCTTTATTATTATGAGAAGCACAGAACATTACATGTAACGGTACCTTTTAAACTTTGTAAACCCCCTTTAACAATCACTACTGCGTCACAGTGATTCAGCTCACCACCTACCTTGGTCTTTCAACAAACTTACTTATTTGAACCTTTATCTGTAATCCTTGAAATTTGCTTGACATAAATTTGAACTTATTTCCTAAGGGTTTGTGTGTATTTGGGATAAACAACAACTTTATTAACCTGAGGGTTTTTGCATAACCAGGCAGAACATCTATTCCCACTTCCCCAAGGGCCTGCATGTAATTGGTAACCAGGAGAAATTCAACTCCATTTCTAGAAAAGGGCCCTTAGAGAATAAGTGTTGTGATGCGAGTGCAATTTGTTCAAAGCACATGAAACACAAAGTATCTCTAAGTCTACATACATACATGTTCACACAGCTTCTCTCATTCATACAGTTTTTTCATTCATACAGAAATGGCCACTTCAGTCATTCTCACTTCACACCCAGCAATCCAGGTCCAAAGAGAGACTGAGGGAATCCTCATCTTTTTCATCTCTCCCCTTCCAGACTGAGACAAAACCCAAGCATTGCAGCTGCTCAGAGCATTTCCATGGATTTAACACTGAGGTGTCCTCTCCATGGGGATCCTAGGCAGCACAGAGATACTATGGGAGAGCTGTGCCCTTCTGGAGGACACCCTGCAGGACAGCTGCATGTCCTGAAGTTGCCTGGAGGGAATTTGGGCACTTGGCTCCCACAGACACATCCCCACAGCAGCACCCAAAGGGTTTGTGTCTGGACAGGAATCTGGTCCCCCCCCCCCCAATCCCCCACACTAACTCAGAAAATCTAAGGGTGAGAACAAGGAGAGCCCAGGCAGCAGGGGATGGCAGTGAAATGCCACAATGCTGCTGCCAAGGGAGGGGGAACACACAGAGACAGATGGAAACCAGGGCCTTGTCCTTCCCTGGCCTCTGGTTGCTGCAGGGACAATGCCCACCTGAGCCCCCATGGTCCTGAGGACACAGGCTCTGTTTAGGCTGGGAAAGGAGCCCAGGGAGGAGCTGCTCAGGGGAAGGTGTCTGTGCCACAGGGACAGCATGGAGGTGCCCACATCCCCCTGCCCAGTATTTCTGGCAGCAGCTCCCTCTCACTCCCTGCCTGTCTCTGGGTGAGGAGCTGTTCTGCCAGCAGCCCCTCCCTGTGCCCAGCTCAGCTCCCTGCCATTACTCACAGGGCCATCCCCCACCCCACTGCCCAGGGGCAGCTCTGTGTGTCCAGGGGCTGCCAGAGCAGATCCCAGACACCTGATGTGGCTGGGAACGGGAAGGTGTTCTGAGTGGATGTGCTTCCTGAGAAGAGCCCTTGGAATGGCACAAAGTAGAGCTGAAGCCCTGACCCTGCAGCTGAAGGACCCATCCCTGCCTTGCCCATCCTGCCCTGCTCATCCTGCCCTGCCATGAGGGGTCACTCCTTCCACCCGCACCTTCTCCCTGCAAGGCCATGGGGGCTCCTTGGCCAGGCTGAGAGGTTAACCTGGCAGGCAGCAGGAGTCCCCTGCCCCCGCACACAGAGCCTGGGGGGCATGGACCCTGCTCTGCAGGACAGCCTGGGCACCCCCTGGCCGCACCCCCACCTTCCCATCCCACAGCCACCTGTGGGACAGGGGAACCTTCTTGCCCTGTCCCTCTGATGGGGCAGCAGGAAAGTCCTGGTCTGGAGCATATTCTGCTGCACATCAAGAAATCCAGGAGAGCCATCCTGACAGGTCCTGTCACTGGTGGCATTTGGCAGGTGTAGGAGACACTTCTGGGAACTCACCTGCATTGCTCTGCAGCCAGAGACTTACCGTGTCTCCTAGTTAGAACAGCTGGGAGTAGTTCATCACTGTGTGGGTGTAACCCAAACTGTCTATTCTACACTCTCCATGCCATTCCAGAACTGTTAACAATAGACCATTTGCAGCAGCTGCCCAGAGCACACCTGACCCTCAGGCTATAAGCTGGGTGTTAAGAGGCCTGTGAGATCGGAGGATGTTCCTATCCTCACACCCATTGTGGAACTCCCCGCCCTGAGGGAGGTACTGGCATTCTGGCCTGAACTGAGGGTATATGATCTTGGGACTTGGACTTCTGGTACCACTTGTGGGATCCAGAGGACCAGAACCTCAACTGGGCTGCGACCACTACTCTCAACCAGACTGAGACCACCACTCTCAACCGGACTGCAGCCACCACTCTCAACCGGACTACGGCCACCACTCTCAACCAGACTGAGACCACCCACTCTCGACCAGACTGCGACTGTCACTTGCACCAACAGGTTTTTTCTCCTCTCCTTTTACTTTTGGACTCAGGGGAGCACGTGGGGCTCAGCATGGGAGCCAACAAACAACATTCTGAATTCAAAGCACAGCACTGGACCAGCTTCTAGGAAGAAAATTAACACTATCTCAGCCAAGACCAGGACAGTGTCCACCCCTTATTCCATACCATTTACGTCATGCCTGCTCCCACCTTTTCCAATACATTCCATCACCACCTTTCCTGTAATTTGATATAAACTCACAGATCTCATTGTTTAGTGTATGAACTATGTCTATAAAACTCTGCTGAGTTCATTTAGCCCATGTCTTTGGGCTCCATCTGACATAATACTCTGTCGTGACTGGAAAAATGGTGTCTAGTGTTGGATTGTTCCATGTTGAAACCAGTTCTTGTTCCATCACCATTCTACTTCTCTGGTCTCATCAAAGTTCATTGTTCATTACTCTTAGTGATTTTTATTGTAATACCCCTGACATGGCAAACAACCAGCACAGAAGTGAGAACGCATAGTGTTATTAACATTATACAATTTTATGCATTGGCTATTCTCACCCAAAATCAAATCCCCTTGAGGTGCACACTGCATTTCCTCTCCTCCTGAAATAACCACCAAGTGGACCCGTGTCCTTGAACAACATCAGTCCCATGGGTGGGTTTGCCTTTGCCTGAGGCAGGAATAACCCAGACTGTTTTCCCCGACATGTTTTTAATGTGCACTGCAGGAACTTTATCCCTTTGTACGGTACATAAAAGTTTTGGCTGGCAGAGCCAACCCAATGGGCAGATCCCCCAGAGTTGAGTGATCAGGTGGCCTTTGCTAAATGTGGATCCCAATGTTTGCAAGTCCCACCACCCACTACTCTCAGTCTCCTCTTTACCAGTCCACTGCATTACTCCATCTTTCCTGAGGCTGGTGCATGACGGGTGTGCTGGTTTTAACATCAGCAGGAAATTAAAATCCAAATAAGTCACTCCCCTTCTCCCACTCCTTTTGGTAAGGGATGGACAAAAAAGGAGAGAATGTGGGTTCAGATAACAATTTACTGAAAGCACACAGCAATGGAATAAGACACATACAGTAACAACAGCAATATTAAGAGCAAAAGTATACAAAATAGAAAGTGTTTCACCCCCAAAAGGTATTCACCACTGGGCACACAACAAGATGGCAGGTGCTCCTCGTGGGATGTGTCTGCGTAGTGTCCCCAGACAAAGGCAATGTGGTGGGGGAGATCCCGCATGCTGTGCCAAGTGGTACTGGGGAAATGAAGGCAATGTGCTCAGGGAGCTAACACAGCAATGTGCCAAGGTTAACATTTCCCATCCCCTCAACCTTAAAACAATGAAAACAAGGACAAACCAAACCTCAGGGGCTGGGTCGTCCTGGTAGTGCCACGCAGCCGCTCCTTGAGGCTCAGTCCTGTGCAGGTTTCCTTTTCTCTCGCTTTACAAGCTCTGTCTGAGGGAGGATCACTGTGTCACCACTCTGTCCCTGCTGGCAGCTTCCCCCCAGGAGCTGTTGGTTCAGCACTGTTGTCGATTATGTTTTTCCCCTCTGTCCCTTTCAGTATCAGAGGTCTGATGTCATGCTCCGGAGAAAATGGGAGGGGGAACCAGTGGGGCAGAGGACAGGAAGCACAGGTCTTATGCTGACAGTCCCTCCACCAGAGAGAGCAAAGCAGGATGGGGCACTTTGTGTGTAGAGCCCTGGCTTTTCCTGCCCAAACGACATTCCCAGTGATGACATGGATGTGGAATAAATACCTGGTCATCACCACACTGCACTAAACTCCACCCCCTTCTCTGTAAGGAGGACACTGCAGTAACTGACCGTAGCAATGGGAATTTAGGATGGTTACCATGGTAAGTGACCCTAGCAATGAATTGTCAGTGGCATTGCCCATGGTAATGGGCTGTAGCAAAGGGTTTGACGATGGTTACCATGGCAACCGACCATAGCAACACATGGAAGAGGAAGCTGTGATAACACCAAGATTTTGTAATGGGACTTTATGACAGTTACCATGGTAACCAGGCAGTGCAGGTTGCCTCACCACCCAACACAAGCCCTGGGTCTTTGTGCAGGTTGCCATGGCAACCACCCCTGGTAGTTGGACCCAGTGGAAGTCTCCATAACAAAAGTCCTCAGCAACTAGCATTGGAGGAAGTTACCATGGCAAACCACCATCGTGATGGGTCATTTGCTGGTTACCATGGAGACCACTGCCATAGCAATGGGGCTCTGTTTAATTGTTCATGGAACCAGTTTCCAGCAACAAGTCTTCTAATGGTTGCCGTGCCAACTGATCATATCAAAGGGTTTCAGCTCACATCTGCATGGAAGCAGTCCCCAGTAATGGGTTTTAACTATGCCATGGCATAGTTGCCA